>NW_010113390.1:33893-44197 GCF_000699245.1 Pterocles gutturalis | reverse complement strand
TGATTCTATGATTCTATGATTCTATCTTCCAGCTCAGTCTGGGGGGGGCTGAACAGAGCATGCCCCACCTGGAGCCTGGAACACTTGTGTGCATCCTGCACTTAGGGAGATGAGCCAGGAAGATTAAAAAGAAAAGAGACTCTGACAAGCAAAGTGGACACACCAGGGAATAGATAGCAAGTGGGTGATAAGGATGGAGACTAGGACCAAAACGAAATGCTGATGGGCTAGAGAGGCTGTGAACAAAAAGGGCCTGATATGGGGAAGGAGAGGAAGAGGGACAAATGTGTCTGCAAGAAACTATAGCAAACACACAACCCTCTAAACCAGTGCTGGTACCTCAGACACTCCTTGTTCTTCCCTGGTCAGCGAACTGCTGTGGGAGTGTGCTAGCAAGATGTGTTTACCTTCCTTTGCACCAGGAGCCTCCAATTTGGATGGGGAAGTTCTCATTTTAAAATGTGAAAATGAGCCTTGCACTGACATAAGTAAAAAGATACAGAGAAGACATCTCCCACAGAAACCATCTATAAATGTATGGGTATGTCCCATATCAATATTTGTGACAGTTGTGAGACAATAATGTCATGATAATGTGATTGGGAGGATACTGCAGAACCCTCAGACAGCTATTACAATTTTCTTCTTTTGCCATGTTTGCTGCTGTGACTTGAGAGTCAGAAATTGACAACAAAAATTGCAAACTTCTGTTTCCATTTTCATGTGAAATCAAAATTTTAGCAGAGTACAAGTCCTGGTGTTTTTCAATGCCGTGTTTTACAGGACTCTGAAAATTGACAGCTTGTAGAACAAGACGCATTTCTTCTTGGTACCATAATGTCACAGATGCTATCATAATTCCTATAATAGAGTTATTCAAAAGTTTATGAACTTTTGGCAGCTGTATTTCCTTTAGTAATGTCATAAGGCAGCAAGTTCCTTGGTTTATTTCATATAGTCTATATAAAAAAAAAAAATCACTTTATCCCTCTTAAGCCTTTGTGGCCTTTTCATCTCAAATGTGTCTCTCCTCATTTATTAGGAGATACAGGAAGCATTCATAATATATATATTCTTTACATGTTCTCCTCATGGCTTCTTATTACACCACTGGAGATACCTCAGGAAACTCAGCAGCTGCCTTAGTGGTTTTATCCCCATGATAAGACTGTAGTTGACTCAGAGTGTTTGGACCCTGCACGAATTTTCAAGTGTACTTGCATGCAACACAGCCCCTCCAGCTGTGACCTCGGACCTTTTTTTTTTTTCCCCCTTTCTGCCTGAGAATACCAAAAGCATATTTTTACACTTTAATTTGATAGGTAAAAAAATAGAACCACTAGGAAGACAGAGTTAAGAGTGCTAGAAAATCTAAAGCAATTTTTTTGATGACTAATAATAAATTTTAGTGGTGTAAAAAGCAAATTGCAGCATTTCCACAGGCATCATTTTTCTGTTTAATGCATAACAAAAAATAATTGACCAACAGCAACAGGCATTTTTTATTTGTTTTTATGGGATGCTGAAAAATGTAAAACCCTATCCTCAGGAATCTACTGTCCTTATTATGTTAAAAGATAATTCCTGAGGTTGTTTAGATAGAAAGTTTCTTTAAAATGTTAATTTACTTTGCTATTTGTGCTGATTGGTTTATCTTTTTGCAGCTACTACTTTTCATTTTTGTTTTTAGCAGACTTTGAGTTCTTGCATTTGAGCTCATTCAGATTGCAAGAAGCTGCAGAACACTGCTTTCTGTTTTGGCTTGGCTTTAAAAAGATCTGTTTTTAAAAGGTTCCTTTTTAAAACATTTGCATCTGCCTTAGTTTTTTGGGTTTTTTTTTTTAAATAACTGGAGGACCAGCTTCTTAAAATGCTCAGGTTCCAACATTTTGCATTGCTAAGTGTGCTCAGCAATCTTTTGAAAACATGAGCTTTGCCTGTCAGGGTCCTCTGTAAATTCTAAAACCTTTGTTTCACATCATTGTGACCTGGCATAAACTGGCACTGGTGCCAGGAAGGGAAGTCTTGCCCTCCTTTTTTGCTTTTCACTCCCTACCTATCCCCTTATTTGTGCCCCTGTTCCTCATGCCAGCATTAGTGTTCGTGCAGCCATGCAATGAACTGAATCAGAGAACTGATCTAGCTGAAAAATAACCGACCCTCCCACAAATGGTTAGCCAAACTGGTTCCGTGAGCCAATCTACCATATGGCTACATCAATCCCAGGGCCAGGAGTTGAGCAGCTGGAGCCGAGGGGAGCGATCCCTTTTGCAACAAAATGAACTGATCATGAAACTATAGCTGTAAGCTTTAATACTGCAAGCGACAGACCCCTTGAACCTGCTCTAAACAGCTTGCAGAATCAGTCATACTAAAGTATAGCTTTTTACTGTTCCCTCTCAAATTCTCATTTTGGTGCTTCATTCTGAGATTATTGCTTCTCTTGGGTCTTCATCAAGCAGAATTCTTGAACCCTGGCTTAACTTGTATGTGTCTACATTTAAAGCACTTAAGTGAATTTATTCCCTGTTTGCACAGCATTGGCTCCACAGCCAGGGCTCCCAGTGACTATGACAGTGAAGATGCTAATGATAATAATATGCTGTCATGATCATTATTTGTCTGAGCTGAACATCACAGATGTTTTCCCAGCAGTGGATGGTGAAACAGAGATAAATTCTGCCATCTTTACTCCAAGTGAGTGAGACATGCTATTCCACTGGAGCCACCTGCCATGCGGTCCACCTCCTGAAGGAACCCAAATGTATCTGTAGAGGGTCAGTTGATCTGAACAAGCAGGGCTTTGGAATAATAGTGTTTGCAGTGATTTGCAAGAGCTCAGAGACCAAATTCTGCCTCATTTGAAGTCACTTTTTCCATATTCAAAGTTAAACCAGTGCTGTTAGTCCTCTAGCAGACCCTACACATGGAAAGGTGTCCCCTGCATTCACAAATAAGTATTAACTTCAGGCAGGGATGTGATCAGACTTGGACATGATTCATAGCCTGTCTCCCAGCAAAGCAACACTTTCCCCAGGGACAGCAACACGCAGCTCTATGACACAGTCACCTTTTAAGGGTGTCTTTGCTGCCAGGATAGAGCATGAGGATCCCTCCTCTGTTCCAGATGCTGCTTGCCGCTGCCCAACGATTCCAGTGCTGTTGTCAGCCTGAGGAGCACAAAGGAGAGAAGTGCCTTTTCTAACGGTGTTTAGATCACTGGCATTTCAGGAACACCTGATGTGATACAGATGGACCATGTTGTGCACTGGCTAGCTTTCAGCAGGGGGACTGACATGCTTTTTGATTAATCACCTGTGCAGGGAGTAAATAAGGCTCAGCCAAGGCTGGCTGCTCTGTCCCTGCTTTTGTGTGGGACACTGAATGCTTACATTATATATCTGAATATAGATAAGGTGTGGGGTAGGTGTATTTGAGAAATTAGGTAAAAATGACAGAGACACATGACATTTGTACAATTTCTCCCCTTTCTGCTTTGTCTGGAATTGCCACATTTGCTTCCCTTAATCTGCTCTGGAAAGTGTTTTGCAGCAGTTCACAGTTAAAATTGAACTGACTAAATAAATCCTTAAGGGCTTATTTAGCAGCTGAATTAAGTTGAAATTACTAGATTTCTAGTTGGCATTAGATTGTAGAATAAAATGCCTTCACTTCTCCCTAATTCATAGCAAAGTTATTTTTTTATAAAGATTTTTTATCTGAGAACATATTTCCTTTAGGCACCCCAGTTTTATAGCATTCTATTTGTGATTTAATGCACATGGAGGTACATGTGTGTTACTTTTTTAATGGAACCAGAGGAAAAAAAGAAAATCTGTCCATCTGCAACAGTTTAGTGGGGAAGAGCTATTGTTTTCCAAATTTTTTTTCAGCCTATGAAAGTTTGCTTTTTCCTATCTACTTGTTAGTAGAGGAGGGCAGAGAGTAGAGTTCTCCATCCAAGGAACACAGATTGAAGAGACACACTGACACTGGTATGTAAAAGTTTGATTCTGTAACTAATTATCTAGAAAGACCCTATGAAACAACAGCTGGAGAAAATTAAAGCAGGTGGATTTGTGTCTGCCATGTGCCAAAGAAAAGTATGGCATGGCATTATCTTTCCTGGAATGGGTTCAGGAAAAATAGCACTCCTTCACTTAAAATACACCTGAGATCTTGATATGAAAGGGTACAGGTTGCTTATTCCTGTTTTCAATATACTGAGTCAGAATTTCCAAGGGTAGAAGCCTACAGGAAGAGTTCAAAGGTAGAATGTTTGTGCAGGAGTTGAATGCAGCCAGCATCTCTGCTCATCAAAATTTTGCAGGAGTGAAAAGCAGACATCTCTGGAAGAGAAAAACAAACTTTCATTTCAGAGAGCTGATAGTTTTACTACCTCTCTCACTGCCAGGATAAGGTCCTCAGCTGGCATAAATAGCAAAGCTCTACTGAAGTGTGTGGAGCTGTGCCAGGTAACACCCGCTTGAGATCAGGCCACCAGACTCATAGTTAGGGTGCCTTCCTGCTGTCAAACTCCAGAGCAGCTCTGCACAGAAAGCAGGGCTGAAGCCATAGCCTGGCGTGTGACAAAGCGTCTACCGAGTCTGGTGCTCTAAGTGGCTCTCTTAAAAAGCCTGTTGCTTCAAAGAAATTATGAGCAAGCCACTATCTTTTATAATTTCTCCCTCTCTTGCCTTCTCTTGTTTTTTTTTTCCTTAAACTAAACTATATTAATTTTGAGACATAAAGTATTCTACAAGTCTGCAGAAGTTGAGCAAAAACTAGCAATACACAATAATGCGTGTCAAATAAAAATATAATCAGCATTTTTCACAGAATTGACAACATCTGAGAAGTTTGCAGTAAACCAAATATTTTTAAAGCAATGCAACAAATGTAAACGCTAAATTTGCCAGGAGTAGGTTGACTGCAGATGCAGTAAATCTTTTTCTGTTCTACCATCCAGGTGATTAATCCTGCATTTCAGCAAAATCCCAGTAAACTGTCTGTGCATCACTGTGTCTTCCAAGCAGCATAAAGATAACTTGTGAAATTTAAGAATCCTTTATCCTTCAGTTTTCTCGTTTTCTGTTCCTTCTTAATTCAGCTAATAAAAAGATGTAGAGCACTTAATAAGGTCATGCTCAACTGTAGCTGACGACTCTGGAGCATTAGTGGACTATTTTAATTAACTAAGGGTCAGTTCTCCCCATCCAGGCTTTTCTCTCTGAACATATGCTGTGTTGTGGTTCACATGTTTTATGGTATATCACTATCTGGACGTCCTGCATGCTGCACTATAAGCTGTTTGCATAGACTGTAAATCCTCAGGAATTTTGCAGACTAAGAATTTCTGAACAAATATATTTATTGTCTAAGGACCTGATTCTCTAATTAGTGCCCTACAGGTAAATTGTTGCACTCAAATAGATGCAGGTATATTGTTTTAGCTCAAGGGTTTGACTCTGCAGATTTTCACTCAATAAATAATAAAGGATGCAGGATCACAGCCTCAAGAATCAAATTAAATATTTTTAAAATGTGCTGTCTTTGGTTAAACATAGCACAGTGAATTTGGACTAGGATCTGATTCTAAACTGAATTCAACACTCTTACACTGATTTAATCTGCAGTGTGGACGAGAAATTGGGCCAATGAAACCAAAATAAACATTTTGCTCAGATCTTCCTCCTTATCTGACATTGGAGGGTCCCATAAAGGAATGAAGAAAAGCATTGAAATACAGTTACAAACTTTAAAATTTTTATTGCACTTATCAGGACATATAAGATGGCTGTGTATGTGATGTGTGTATGTGGTCTTTGACCACAAAACTCAACATGAGAAAGGAAAGTGTTGACAGTTGGTAAAGAAGTAGGTTCCTCCCAGCCACCCACCCACAAATACAGTGTGTGTAGCAATCGTCTCCTAATGTGCTTTTTTTTCCCTCCAGATATATGTGAGTGCTCTGATCTTTTATTTGGCGCTTTAATGCATCCCTGCAAATGAAATTACTATTCTGGGATGTTGCTAAAACATTAAAGTGGCTTTTTTGCATCAGTACTGGCTGGCTTGAAATGAGTTCCATGGGGAGTCTCAAAAGGGGATCTGTCCCATCACAAACTAGTTGAGGATATAGGTTTAGCAAGGGAAGACTGGGAAAGGGAGAGGTGTTTGACTTTTGAGGGGTTGCCCAAAACCCCTCTTTCAGCTCTAGTGTTTCCTTTGCTGGATTTCCTCTCTTGCTTTGAAATCTAAATTTCCAGTACCTAAAATAAGTGGAGACAAACTGCTCGACTCTGGGCCATGTACATATGGTTTGACAAATACCGAAGGGCCGGGAATCTTGCATGGCTGACACTTTGTTTCCAGCTTTGTGGTAAACAGCTGAATAGAAAGGAGAAGGCAGCAAGTCTTAAAACTGTGCTCGCCAAAAACATCTGCATTTATGAAAACTTTCCCTAATTGAAAATTTAGTAGTTTCAAATGCTGTAGACTGAGAGTCTGGAAACTAGCTCAGGGGCTGCTAAGATAGCAAGAAGCAGCAGTGGTTTTAAGCCCCAGTTCAGGTTACTCCCCCACCCTCCTCCTTGTAATTTGGGCATCCAGGAGGTGCTAATAACATCTTTACAAATTCTAATAAGAGAAAAAAAGTCTCTAGACTTCAGACACATTATTCTGCAGTTCTTCTCTAACTCCCTTTCCTTGCCATCTCCCCTGCCCCCATTTCTCCTCCTCCTCCTCAGTATTTCCTCCTAGCTCTTTGAGATCTACTACACAAAAAATATTTTTGGAAATACCACAGACTATTGTTTTTATTAGTGACTGGAAAGCTTTGTAGTAGGATGCTTTTGTGTTTCATTTGTTTTCCTTGCTCTGGCACATCTGTTTTTGTTTTAGCAGCATTAGAGAGATGGTTAAACTATTTGTGGCCTTTTGTAACCCAGCAGATCTCTTCCACTGAATGCTTTAAACTGAATGACTGAAACTGTAACTAACAGGTTGTCTGCGTGGGCTGTTTTGTGCATAAAGTAACAAATACACTGGTTTTATGAGATCCTTTAATTTGTTCAGCAAATCACTGATCACTGTGAAGCAAGTCCCACTTTCCCTATAAATTTCCCAGCCAGAACATTGACAGAACCTTGACTAGGGAAGATACAGAACAGATGAAGCATTAGATCTTGTTCAAACCTACGCACGCTCGGAAATGATTAATGGAAAAGAGGTTTATGTAGGTGTGGTGATTCCCACCTTAGCCAAGAGGGAATAGGAAGAAAAGCCACAGCAGGTGAGGGTAGAATGCAGTCTGAGGACAAATCTGCTGAAGGTGGTATGTAGCAGCTACAAACACCTAACTGGCCGCTGTGGTTACAAGGAGGAAGATGAGAAATTAGGAAACAGACATCCAGTCAGAGCAGGCTGATAGCAGAAAGTGGTAAATGAAGAATGAAGCGAATGAAAAGTAAAAATAAAATGGAAAAGTAAAAGGAGAGGGAAAACAATATATCTGTGCAAAGGTACCTTAAAAGTAAAGGGAAAAAGAGGAAATCAGTTGTACTGCAGGCTTCAGTGTTCACATCTGGTGACATAATGTGGTATTGAAAGTATAGGCAAATGAACATCAGGAAAATATAAGAATGTAACTGAGATCTGTCCTTCTAAATCCTACTCTTAACGTGTGTCCCCACTGCCTCTGCTGGGCAGGCACAAGTGGCTGCACAGTGATTAAGTTTAGATAATCACTGTTTGACATTGGTTTGGCAGTTTTCTTTCTGGGGAGGTCAGGCAGATGATGGACCTGGCTTGATTCATCATATGGCTGTGTGAACCCAGGCCTGGGAGTGGGGAGGAGACAGGAAAGAGCAGCAGGTGGGTATGGAGTAGGTGGCACCATCCCTGTCAGCACCTTACAGCATTGGAAGAACAGCACGTATATCAGCATGCTGATGAAATATACTACAGGTGGCGCGGGGGAAGGACATACTGTATCTCCTACCTATAGTAACATTGGGTGTGGCTCTTCCCTTTTGTACGCAATAGGTGGGGAAGCAACTGCACCTGTCAGAAACCACCTCCTTAATGACGCTGCAAAAGAAAAGGCTGAGATTACTTTTCAAGCACATTTTTTTCTCTGCTGTTTCTTGTCTTTTTCTTTCATTAAAAATATTTGTTTTCAACTCTCCTGTCAGGGGGACACTTCAGTGGATTCACGACTGAATGAGGCCAGGGAGAATGCAGAGAACAAAACTTGTGTCTGAAAGTCTTGAATGACTAAATTCTATAGTCAGATTATGATATTGAGGTAATAATAGCAAGATAAGAGGACAGAGAAACAGAGCAGAAGTCAGCAAGGGATTACATATGTAGATGCATATTAGAGTAACTGGAATTATGCTGAATGTTGGTAACAAACTGCAGAAGATCAGACCTGTAACAACAAAGTTTATTGCGTGCTTTTCCTCTGTCTAAAAATTGCAGCAAAAGTATCAGTTTGAGCTAACCCAAAATGCAGTATTTTCTACTTTAAGCTTTATTACAGTCACAGAAATAAAAAAAAACCCAAACATGTATGCACAGAACTAGCTAAGAGGACCCTTGTGGAATATTGTTAATAAGAAAAGATATACATGTGCTGACAGCTGCATCAATGTCTGTAGGCATTGGTTCTTTCCCTTTATAGTGAATTATGATGAGAAAGAACACACTCTATTTACATGTCCTGTAGCCACACAGGCATGTAGCTACTTCCCTATAGATGTGTGTCATTCCATAGGCTTTATTCAGCACGACACAGTAAAGGGAATAATTCACTTATCTATCCCCAGAAGACTTACTGTTTCTGCCTCTGGGAAGGCACCTCACAAGTACAGGAATATCAGCCATCTGTCCTACGGTGCCATAACAACGTAGTTGCGTTTAGCTCATTCTGTATTTTTCTACTAAATCAAATAGCAACATATACATTTCAGCCAAACTTTTTTGAACTGTTACCCACAGCCCTTTTTGTTGCCTGTTACTAGGCTCCAGTTATGATCTTTGCACTGACTGTTCTCCTGACTGACTCATTTCAGGGCTCCAAAGAGTGCGCCAGCTGGGGAAAAACACAAGATACTTCAGACGAAGACTGCATGAAATGGGCTTCATCATTTATGGCAATGATGATTCTCCTGTTGTACCCTTGCTCCTTTATATGCCTGGTAAGATAGGGTAAGTACTGAAAAAAGAACTGTTGGCAAAACACTATAGGTTTGGTATACACTGTGAAAAATGTAGTTATGTGTTGTAGTTGATTCACAGGAGAAGTATACACTGTTACGTGAATTCATCATTTAGTTGTGTTCCATTTTAACTGTGGCCCTAGATTTAATTTAGAGCTCCAGTTCCAGCACTCAGAACTGTAAAAAATTCTTTCCTTAACTTGCTCTGAAATAGTTATTTTTGATAGCATTTTGAATTTGGATTTTTTTTGATTAAAATCATTAAATGAGATATATTGCCTTTAAAGTATGAATTGTTTTGGATGGGTGTTCTTTTTGCCCACCTGATCTTTGAGTGGTCTTTGCATGTTTTACCATTCAGTACCTATCAAGCAGTACTTGTGCACTGACTTAGACGTGCAGACCAGAAGCCAGCAGTAGCAAAATGTAAGGGTTGAGCTCCAGGGAGTATTTGCAAATAGTTTACGGTGGCTATGTGCTCGAGGTCTAGTAACACACAAAAGGTTCCTAAATGGGCAGAGTAATCGTGAGAGCAAACAAACTATCGCACAGATTGTTTAATTCCTGTTGATGTTCAGGAACCTAGCTCTCATACCTTCCAGAAGCCCAACTTCTTCAGTGTTTAGGGCCTGTGAATGCCCACACATTTTGATTTGCACTCAAAGCCTTTCATTGACATAAATCAATCGGGTCTATTCCACAGTGCTCTCTCTGCCTTCACATTCTAGTATTTGACACCCACTTGACTTCACAAGCTGTGAAGCAGCAAAGAATATCAGTCCTACTGGTAAAATTCTCTCTTTAATTAAATTCCATGGGGATATTACCGACCAGACAGGATTTTACCCATTGTTTTATTATACTTGAATGTTTTCTCTTTGTGGTCATTTTATTGGAGATAATTTACTTTTGTTTTTTTCTTCTTCTTCTCTCCTTAGGGCTTTTGCAAGACGCATGTTAGAAAAAAATATTGGGGTTGTTGTAGTTGGATTTCCAGCTACTCCTATCACAGAATCGAGGGCTCGGTTTTGTGTGTCAGCTGCACATACACGGGAGATGTTAGACACGGTAAGCACAGCA
>NW_010113390.1:13757-33862 GCF_000699245.1 Pterocles gutturalis | reverse complement strand
TGCTGAAATTAAGTGCAGATGCAAAAGAGGTTGGGAGAAGCTGTGTGTTAGTTACTTTGAATCTCAATAATTCATTTTTGAGTTTGTTTTTCTGGCCTTGTCACTTGATATTTAGAGGCATTTTAGCCTTACATATTTTATTTTTTAAAATAAATTATGGGACAGTTAACTTGTTATGTTCTTCTACTTCTAATAGAGACTAAATCTGTCATAACTAATAAAGACCTACACGAAGAGCACAGCAAGACAAAAGTTAAATGCTAGGTCAAAACTATCAGAGTAGGAAACCTAAAACAATATATAAATAATTTAAAATCAAGTTTTCCATACCCTTATTTTCATTCCATATTTCCACATGTTTCTCGAATTTCAGAAGTATATGGGACAGCCTTGGGGGTACAGGTGGAATATTTGGAACTGTTTGAACCTAATGAAGTTTAATTGGTGCTGTCTGGCCTGTTTCAGTTCTCTATCTTTCTCTGATATCAGAAATACTGTTAAGAGTATGTTGAGAGTTCCACCATAAACCTCCATTCCAATGCAGTCAGAAATGTGTTTAAAATAAACTCTCTGAAATTTTCCATCTTCCTTTCTTGCCGAAGGTGGTTTTGGCGTGGTGTGATATACGTTCCTTCATTCTCAGAATAAGCTGATTTAGAGGCATGAAACATGAAGGCTTAACAGTAAATTTCAGGCTTTCTTTTTCTTCTCTTTGCACAAGTATGATGGTCAAAGCAAAAAACCTGTGAACATGGAAGGCATTTGAGTTAAAGATGCCTCTCCTTTATACAGACAAGCACCTGTGCCAGCAGAGAGCCCATGGCTTTCTGTTTGCATCCTGAGATTTTTGTGGAGCTTGAGGCCAGCTCCCACACCAGTGTAGACCCTTCTCAGACATCAAAAAATCTGCCTTGCATGTGTGCAGTGTAGATTCCTACTGCTCTTAAAGGTGCAGTAGTTATTAACAAGGTCTAATACCATAAAGACAATATAGAACAGGGCATAACTATGTCCTTGTGTTGGTCATTGACAACTTTTGCTGTTTGTGTAGATTTTGGATTATGTAACTAGCAATAGACGATGAAGTTGATCTGAAGATTAATCTCTTGAGGTTACTTGCTTTGATTTTCTTCTTCTTCCCCAACCCCCAAACGTCAAGCCTATGACATTTTTGGGCCATCACTGCATGTTCACTTTCTGCTGCCTGCACATAGCTGCCTCCTGGTACCAGTGAAGGTCTGCAACCGCTCCCCAGCCATTGTTCTTAAACATGCTGTATTTTTGCTT
This sequence comes from Pterocles gutturalis, assembly GCF_000699245.1. Classification (NCBI taxonomy): domain Eukaryota; kingdom Metazoa; phylum Chordata; class Aves; order Pterocliformes; family Pteroclidae; genus Pterocles; species Pterocles gutturalis. The sequence goes on along the minus strand of NW_010113390.1, from coordinate 32,575 downwards.
TTGAAAGTGGGATCACCACCACAGTGCTTGTGGCGTTCTTTAAATGTCCTTACAGTATGGGGGAATGGAAATGCCCTGAGTTTAATTACTTGCAGGTGGAAAGTTTTTAGGACAAACACTTTGTGAATATGCCTAAACCCAGGGTAAAAACAGGTAACAAGCACAATGAAAACTTTTCCCTTTGGCAAAATTTGCTTTGAATCTCAGTCTGGAACTAAAAAGAGGAAAGATCCATGAAAGGGCAAGCTCCCAAGAATAACTTGCTTAATGACCTTGAAGCTATCTCTCTGCATTAACCATTACTAAATTACTTCTTTTTTTGTTCTTGAGCTCATTTTAGTAGCTTAACAGAAACAGGCTCAAAATCAAAATTGCTGTTTTCTTCTTTGACACCAAAAGGTTGGCTGCTCTTGAACATGGCTCAGATGCTGCAAAACACTGCGCTGCTTCTCTGCAGTATAGGGTTCCCTGGATACTTTTTGAATCTACCGAGAGCTGGGGTCACAGCTCTGCAAATTACATTACAATATTAATGCATTATTAATTATGCCTGTGATATTAATGAAAGAAGATAATGGAATGCACTAAAAAAACCTTAAACTATTCAGACTACTTATGATGACTCTGATCAGCATGGTGGGCTGAGTCCCATCTAGGAAAACACAGTGGCAACTCCAGTCTTTGGGATCTATAGGGAAATACTGAAGCATTGCCTTACACATCCCTTTTGCACAAGCAAAGATAACTTTTAATCTGGATTATTATCTCCCTGTGCTTTTGGAAAAAAGGTTTTTTTTTGTCATCTGTGGTCAATTAATGTGCTTACTAATAAACCATAACCTACTGAAGGAGTAAATTCTGTTCTTGTAGATGCTATTGTACATCTACAACTGCATTGTTGTTCAATACAGGAGAACAAAAGCAATTTGTTCCATTTGCCCTTTAAACTTTCTTTAATTGATGCTTTTATGATCTTGTTCTGCTTTAAAGTAGAGGTTACTAGAACTTAATTTCTTTTCCAAGAGAATTGACACAGTATGATGGTCTTACAGGTTTTGAGTGCTCTGGATGAATTGGGTGATTTTCTACAACTGAAATATTCCCGGTATTCCAAGTCATCTCATCCCGAACTGTATGAAGAAACTAGGCTTGAACTTGAAGATTAAGTTTTCCACCCACGAAGAGAACATTATAACGCTATGAAAGGGGGAAAACCCGAAAACTGAAAAATACAAATGCATTTCTTCCCTTCTAAGGACAATTTTTGTTTCTCAGTTAATTGAAAGGAGGGGAAGCTTGGGTGTTGCATTTTATTGTATAAAATTTCTGTATTCAAGAGACTGAAATATTGATACAGATTTGCCTGCCCAGGAGATCTGTCCTTCTTACGGTATTTTTGATGCAGAATGAATGCATCCATTGATCGAGTTGCTAACATACAGCTTTTGTTATGGCCCCTTTTTATGAAGAGGCCTCAGATCGTCTTAATTGTGACTGAAATAATAAATTTTAAAAACTAAATGGATTCTAGTATAGTATGGTAATATAGCTGAGCTTCACCAGTGAGATTGGCTTTGATCTGTTAAAGAGCATAAAGCAGGACATCGGTGTGGACTGCTACAGAAGAACGAGAAGAAAGTGACCTCATTAACTAAGTTGCCCTATCATGCTTATCTCCAACAACAAAAAATGTTAGAAAAAGACTAATGCTGAGAACAAGAAAAGTAGCCTGATCAGACCATATATTTCTGACAGCACATTATGGGAAAGCGAAAATGTCTCCTCCCCTCCACAGACCCTTTCTTGGACACTATGAGCTTCATAATATACAAAAATTTGGGCTCAGACATAAACAGAAATGCTTTTCTGCCAATACATTTGACCCACAGCCTTTCACATCTTGTCACAATGTAAGCTCTTCAGCAAGCTTGGTCCTTTTTCATGTAGCAGTAGTAAATAATTTTAATAACCATTTAACTTTCCCGTAAAAACCTTGATCAAAACAGCCAGATACTTGCAGTTCACAAACTGCAGATGACATTTATAGGCCCATTCCTGAGTTTCTTGAACTACTTATGGGCTTAATAAATTCACTAACAAGTACATAATGCTGAAGCTGTTAGTTATACAGAATGTGAAGTTCAAGATACCATAAGCAGTTCTGCCACCTGTTAAATTGAAAACTCCGCCATTTCTAAATGTGCTAAGGTCATCCACTTAATAACATTTCTTGAAATATTCTTGTCTGTTTTATGTATGTCAGGGATTGTTTTACTTGTCTAGTTTCAAACTTTTTTGAGTGGTTTATTTTTCAAACAATTGATTATGTCATCTGAGGGGGAAGATGTCCTTGTCCCCTTTTCCACAGCCTGAGTGACAAATGCTCAAAAATACTTGAAGGAATTGTTACAGCCAGCAGCTTCCCTGCAATGCTTGCAGCAGCATTATCATCAGGCTTATGTGGGCTGAGTTGTTTGAAAGAGATTGGAGGCTTTTTCCCTTTTTTTCAGCATTAAAAAGCGGTCCTACGGCTTTAAGAATGAACTCCAAACCAGTCCACGCTATCAAATGTCATTGTAAACACATCAGATGAGAGATGTTTAGCTTTCTGTTGCACAGATGTACCACACTTTCATGTTCTCTTGAAAGCTGTGGTGTAAACTTAACCCACAGCTGCAATATTAGATTTAAGAACAGGACAATTAAATTGTGGAGTACCAATTACACTATATTACTCCCTGCTTGTTAAAGCAGCTTTCAGGATATAACAAGGCTGATTGGTTATGAGGGGCCATTTTTTAATTGGATTTTTGTTGTTGTTGTTGTTGTTGTTGTGCAAGTTAATAAAAATCCAGTGGTGCTATAACTTTAAGAATTGATTACAACACATTCCATAATATCAAATGTCGGCTTTAGGAAACATATATCAAGGTCTGAGGGAGGACTAAATGGTGTCATATGATTCTTCACTTTGGTAGACAGACTGGAAAAACATTGCAGAGGTTCAAGGGAGCTGTGTTTGTGGATAAGAGCAAACTCACTGTATAAATATTAAAATACTCAAGCAGACAACCAAGAAATTAGGAAGCGTGAACTTTGCATTTGAGTAACGTGGTAATTTGTGATGTACAGCCTTGTTACATGCAGGATGAGTGCACTTACAGTGAAGGAGATGGGTTGAGAAATTTCTGCAACCTGTTCCTCAAGGAAAAGTACTGAATTTGATATATTGCATTTTGATCTCTATTGCTGAACATCTGTGGCCAGATCCTTAGTTGACTTCTGACCTTCCATCTTGGGGTATACAGCCATAGTTTATATTTCAGCAAACATTATTACACGTACTGTTGCAGGCAACACGCTATTTCCCTCAAAGAGAGGCCTGAGATTGATTAAGCTATAGAATGATCACTTTTTGTCCCCCTATAGGGGAATGTTTTCTGTCTAAAGCCAAATTCCTCCTGCCCTCAGAACATTACTCTCTCTCCTATTAAGGAGACAGGACAGCTATTTTTCAGAGACTCTCGGTTGATTTATTATATGCTCTCTTCTGATTTCTTCCATCCCTTACACATTAGAGAAAGTACAGTCTGACTGTCCCTGGGCTTGAGGAACATTCAGGGAGAAATCCCTGCACCACTGGTGCAATAATAAAACTCCCAGGACTTTCAGTTTTTCCCTATGAGGCTTAGTTATGGTCTGGCACTGGCTTTTCCACCAGTGTAATATCAGTGGAGTTTTTCCAGATTTAAATCAATTTTAATAGATTTAGAGTTGATCAGCACTTGGAGACTCTATTTTAGCTAGCTTAAGAAGAAAAAATGATGGAGTACTTATTAGGGAATTAGCACATCTAGCATAAGGATCACATATTTCCAAGAATATACTCCATTTCAGGCAGACATGTGTGTTCTCTGGAGATGTAGTTCTCTAATTGTTTAAGAAGGTTTTGAAGAAGAACTACCTTCCATAAATAAAAATTGTTCAAGTTGTCATATTTTAATCCAGTGGAAATGTAAGTATTAAAACACTAACTTTGTGTTGGCATGCTGCAATTCCAGCATCTTATTATCTTACATAAAATCTTGATTGACCTTCATGCTATGGGAAGACTCAAGAGCTGTCTGTTTGACAGAGTATCTGAATTGTTTGCCCCTTCCTGTACCTTTACTCACCTCATCTTTTAGAAAGCCTTAATTTCCTGAGTTTATTGAACTTGTCAAGGTGGTTCCCTCATCCACTTCTTCTGCCTCTTTATGTTGTTCTCTCTCTTTAGCTAGTTTCTGTCCTCTTGGTCTAGGGGAAAGCACACTGGCAGCTGCAGAATACCTGAAATGTAGCAGTTGGCTTTTTAGGTATTGCCTCACTCTGCGTGCTTTTCCCAGTATCCTCATCAGCTCCGGCAGGCTTTAATCTTCCCTTTTCAAATAAAAATTTCCTACTGATGGTGCTAAATTTCTAAGCTGCACCAAATCTGAACTGCCCAAGCTGTTGAACCAAGAATGGGCTTGATCTATCACTCATGCAAGTGTAGATCAGGTTAAATCTTGTTTTGAAGTCAGTGCTGTTGGTTTAAAACCAGTGCAACCACGAGAGCAACCTGTCAGTGTGAGGTGAGCTGCCTGCATTTATTTCAGAGGGGTTTGAACGCTGATGTCTCCGGACTATTTCACAGCCGCTGCTCTTCACATGGGACCAAGATATGGGATTGGATTTATTTAAGGTAGGATTTCAAACGTCTCTTTTTTTTTTTTTTTTTTTTTTTCCTAGGATGTGTCTGGTTGAAGGTCCATCACATATTTCCCTGTCCTGCTGAGACAGGGAACAAAATTATGATGTAAGCAAAGCAATCTACACTAAAGGTGTTTATGTACTTTCTAGCCTGCTTAGAAATCTAATTGAGATTCTCTAATGTAGGATCTGCTTTCTATTTGTGCATAAAGTTTAATTGTTCTTCAAATAAAAACACAGGTCAGGACCAAATTTTAAAGAAACCACACCACCAGCTGAGAAATGGCAGATGTCATTCCAATATTGGGAGCTGAATGTGTGAGCTTTTAGACGCCTTCAAAAAAAGTATCTGGGTGTTTCCCTCATTTATTCACACATCCAGTGGTTTTTGTGTTCACTGCAGACCAGTCACAAGATAATGAGAATCCTCCTCTATCCATTAGTGAGACAGAGCTTCAGACCTGTCAGGATAGTCTCAAAACCACCACTCCAGTGACCACACAAAATAGTCATTCAGCACCATCAGAACAGGAGTCTGGGGTCTGAATCATACTGGTTGCTCACCAGTTGCCTAAGACATGAGTATGTTTCTTTCCACATATGTGGTATGTCACTGACAAGTGATGTAAGGGAGCAATGATAAATCCATTTATATCACATGCTAATCAAATGAAAAGGGTAATGTAGAGGCACAGGATCTAGAGAGACGTAGTTGACCTGGAGATTTAGACTAGATCCAGCTGTGTGCAAATAATTTTTTTTTGTGCAAGTGTTACAGGAGTTAAATCTTTTTAACCAGCTAGGTGGAAAACTTGGTCTTTAATATCAAAAGAGTGACTGTGAAACAGGCAAAGAGAGGTACTGTACCCTGAGTGTTACTCCAGTTTGTTTATGAAGAGAAGGCAGGGTAGGCAGGCTGCCATAGCAGATGTCCCTGATACTTGGTCCTTTATTGTGTTTCATAATCTTTTTTGGAGACTCGCTTCTATCAGAGGCTGTGCCAAGGCCAACAAGTGTTAATTGTTATCGATATACCCGAGTTCAACCACCATCTAGAGAATAGTGCTGATGCTGAAGATTGTTCAGAGATTATTCTAGCGACAACCATGCACAGCATCACTGATGATTGGGCATCATTGCTGGGATGCCACTGCTGGGAGTGGCTGTGGTATGGTGACAACTGCCCATTCTGTGAGGTGTAACTGATGTGGCTCCCGGACAGGCATGACGGTCTATCCTCTTCTTTGCAGATACAGAAGGACATGGCCTATAGGTCACTCCACCAGATTAATGTCTTTCTGGCAAATCAGCTCAACCAGAAGATGTAGCCATGAAAGCAGAACACCGTAGGAAATCTAGAGAATTGATTCTCACAAGTAAGTCAAGTACTTGCACTAACAGAAAGAGAAATTTTGATGTGTATGACATGGAGCAATGGTGCCAGATGTGATGGGTGAAGCTTGCTTTTCTATCAGCCCCGTTTAAGTTGTCTCAAAGAATCTGCTATGAACGTGAGCTGACTCTAGTATCCTGTGAATGGGCCAAGGTATATGTATCCTCCAGTTACCGGAGCATAGAACTGATCTCTCACCATGAAGCACGAAGTACCATCATGTTTGTTGCCCTTATCTTTATTAGCTTCATTTCCACTCCCAACACAGCAAGCAGCAGGTCTCTCTTACCAAAGCACAGCATAAAGTGGACAGCTAAGCCTGTTGGGGCCCAGTGTGACCCTGTATGGTCCATGGCACTGCAGTGCGTAAATGTTTGTTGGCACAGGCTGGCTTTTGCTGTGCTGCAGATAGCCTCTTGTCTGAAGCAGGTTCCTCATCTGTTGACCTCTCCAGCAGCTGTTCTGGAATAGCACAGAAGTGGTGAAATCAGTGGGGACATTTCAAAAGCATAGCTTCCCCCATGTGTTTCCTGGAGCTTCCTCTGACACAAGTAGCCTGTGTGTGTCCTACTCTCCCCTTGTTGTTACCACACAAACCTCGTGATGACTTGGCTCTCTACACTGGACAGAAACTTTTGCACATTGCTGGGGATCCTACTTTCATGTGGGAGCTGCTTTTCAAAAAACCCTAACACCAAGGATGCAGCTACTCTCAGACAGAGTGGTCAGAAGAGGCATGAAATTTTTCATAGTTCCTGGACCATCTATTTACATTTTTGGCATTTCTTAGTATGCAGAACATCCTGATACAAACTCTCTGACTCCCACTGTGCACTCCAATACCCATATTTTAAAAATGGCTCACTGTAACCTATGGATCAGAGATCTAAACTGGATGCAAGAGACCCAGTTCTGATCTGTCTCTGCCCTGCTAAGTAGTTGCAGATGATGCACATTAGCATTCCTTGCCTCATTTTTATCCCTCTGTAAAACTGTGATAGTGATCCTGATTTATTTGCGAAATACTAAGTCAAACTGATGAGAAGATCTACAAAAGACCTAAATGTTGTTATTATCTAAGTGATTTTTTAACTTCTACCTCTCAGAACTTCTCCATTAGTCTTGTAAAAGTCATGAGTACTCTGTTTACCAGACCTAGTGTACAAGACAGTACAATGATGAAGACTAATTATAAATCATAGAAAAAAATTCTGGAAAACAGATTCTTTTAACATTTCCATTCTGTGCAGGCTTTGTCAGTGTCTTACTACAATGACGCCAGTTGGATTAGGAAGATTTTTTAAATGTGAATTTATCTTTTCAAAGATTTGTAGCCAAGCCTTTCCAGTTTGTTAAAATGTAATTCGTGTCTGCTTGTTAATATGATGTTCATTGATTTTTAAAGTACACAGACTTCAAAGCTAAAAATAAATAAATAAAAAGAGAGATAATTCAAACCAGAGTGGAACAGCTCGGACAGTTTTACTCCTTTGCCAGGATCCCAAAGCTGTTGTGTTCAAACAATGCCACAGTTTGAGTGGAAATGTGAAGATTAAATCCAAACCCTGCATGTCAGCTTTTTTGCAAATGACTATCCAGGATTTCAATAAAATGTCCAACCACAATAGATCATGTTGCAGGGATTTTTATTGCTTAACAGCTTGTGATAGTCTCCTGTTTCTCTAACATGTATTATAAACCAATGCACCTAGCATCTAGCAAGTATCAGTGGAATTTTGGTACCTAACTCTGTTAGGCTCTTTTGAAAATAATTTGAAATGGACAAAAGAGGAAAGGGTTCACAAAGATGATGGATGGTCGCAGAGCTCTTAGTTGCACGTCAGTGCAGTGTGGCATGTGATGGAAGGTGCATAAGTATGAAATGTAATTTGATCACGGACATGGAGGAAACAATGCGAGCCCTAAAGAGGTAAATGGAGGTAATTTAAAATTCAGACAAGAATCAAAGATGTGATTGAGGAATATCCTGAGGAAGCACCAGAAGCAACACTAGAGCATGACACCTTCTGAAGAAGAAGGTCTGGAGAACAGATATCCATGGGACAACCCTTCCCAAGTGCAAGAGAAGGGATGAAATTAGCTAGTGCAGGAGACATGAGGCTGAGCAACATTCAACTGGAGAAGGAAAACAATTCAGAGGCAAAGAAGAAAGGAAGGGAAACTACCCCCCAAAGACAAAATTACAAGACAGTGGAGACAGCCAGGACTGAGACTCCACAGGGGAGAGTGAAGGGTGAAAGAAAAGACAGACTGATTTTTAGGCAAGCAGAAGAGAAGAGGAGTTTCCACTGCAGCAGAATGACATGGGTGTCCATGACAGCAGACAGGTCACTTGATTATTTAGAACAAGAGAGAAACAATGTGGAGCCAAAAAGCAGAGACATGCCTTGTTCTTCCATAACTAAGAATGTTAGATGTGAACCAGTGGCAAAGAAAAGGAAAGTTGATGGAAACAAGGGTTGTCTTCTGTTCAGGACAAGTGATACTATGGAAACAGGTCAAGAACAACTCCCAATAGAGAGAGAACGATGCTTTAATATACAGATGCTCTGGTAGTTTTTCCACAGGACTCTTCCAGTCCCAGGGGAAAATGATAAGGTAATAAAAAGTTATATATTTCCTCAGAACTAGTTCTGTGAAGGAAATTTGGGCATGTTTGATCACTGAGAGGCAAACAGCTAAAGCAGATTCTTCTCTGAGGGTGGTCTCCATTTGGCCACTTGTGATACTAGCCTTCCAGGACTAAAATTGGCAACAGCAAGTAAAGCCAGCTTTCAAGTATAAAATAGTGAGAAACGGGCACAAGAGCCCTGTCTGATTTTCATGCTGTGTTTTAACAGATGGGAAAATAAATAACTTGGTAGCAAATATAGTAAGGGACAATGGACAATGCACCTCAAAAGAATGAAAGCACACTGACAGCAAAGTATTCATCCTGTGCTGGTCCCAATATAAGATGATGGTTTTTTTATAAAGGTTTTGAAATTGCCATTCAGTTTATAAATGTAGATTTACTGTGTGATGCCATCCATGGTGAGCACAGAATGGAGGTAAGCTGTGTGATAACATATAAGCTTTGATTTCTGTATTGTATACAATGTAAGTGTTCTGGTCTCTTTCTGTTCTTTGAAAATCAAGGGGCCACCTAAGTTTTAAAACTGCTTCATAGTCATGCCAGACAGTACTGACAGGAGATGTAGGCAGTGAAAACATTTTACTAAGTGGTAAAAAAGAAAGTAGAGAAGGATGGAGATAAATCATTGAGTTCAGGATTGCTCAGTTGCTTTAGAAACTGCTGTTTGTAACAACTCCTGATCTGAGTCTTGTCAAGTCATCACATGAGGCTGCAGACATAGTTTGATTTAGGCCATTTCAGTAGTAAGTCTTCATTACCTTGGTCCAGTTTGCCTTAACCAGGAGCATAGGTAAAAGCATCACTGTAGACAGACAGTAGATAGAAGATTGTAAATAGAAGTGAAGCTTAGGCAGTAGTAGCTTTCAGAACAAGGATGATGCTGATGACCACGAGAGAGCAGCAACTGCTTTCTTTGATACTTCTGAAGCCAGCAGGGATATTTGTCCATAGATTTTTCCATGGATTTAGCGCACTGAATGCATTTAAGTCATTTATGTAAGTTATATCACCAGCAGCCAAAATAACAGTCAGTGAAGAGTGCAGAGCTCAGAAGTTTTAAATGTGGAGTCAGAATTTTCTCCAAGTCAAATTTGATTTTAAGAGATTTGCGTTTCAGTGATGTCACTGAGGGCAGTCGTGGGGAAGAGGAGTTGGTAGGGAGAATGATCTTGATGCAACTGGTTAAGTAATCCTCTCAACCTGGGTATAAGAAGTAAGCTCAGATCCTGTAGGTGCAGGATAGGTGACAAAGGAAAGAAATGATCTGGTAAAAAAGCAGAGGCATAAAGTGAGAACTGTGAAAAATCAACCTGAGAGAAATGGTGCAAGCGTAACGAAAACAAATCATAATGGATCTGTTAGCCACAAATGGGAAGCAAAAAAATTGAGTCATGATGTAGTGAAGCTGGAGAATTTACTGCACATGGGAGTGGCAAAAAAAGTCAAAGATTTGGCTACGAATGTGCCCTGAGGAGCCCAACATGGTGACAGATGATGCAGCATTGGCTGGGCTGCCCTTGAAATAGAACCAGCAGCACTGAGATGTAGAGAGCAAATGAGAGAGGAATCAAGAAAAGCAGAAAACAGTGTTGGAAAGACTTAAAATACTTAAGGGAAGAGGAGATAGCATGGATCCAAACACCCTAAAAATCATTGATACAGGGGAGCTGAAGGCCTATAAGGGTGATTAAGAGCTTTTTTAGGAAACACACAATGAAAACTTGCCAATGGAAGAGAAGTTGTAAGGTGGGTCACAATCAGTCAGCAAAGGATTAGATAATGCACTCAAGGGAACGACGCAGAGATAAAGTGATGCTAGGTGTAGGAGATTGGATTTGAGGACCCACGAGGCCCTGTCCAGCTTAATCATCTACAATTCCATGGAGACAGCAATGAAAGACCTGCATTGTCTCCCTGAGAACTAATTTTGTTAGGTATGGGCTTAGGTCACATATTACAAATAGGTCTCTTTTATGTAGGATTCTAGTTTGGAGTTTGCAGTGATTGATGGATTCATTAAAATGTCATCACTGAAACAGACAAGAATTTTCTGTTTAAAAATAAATAAATGACGACAGAAACACCAAAAGAGCCTTCTGCTTTTCTTGTTGATTCTCCCTGCAGCTTAATACGATTCAAGAGACTGGTGGGAGAGAGAGGAGACAGGATAAGAAAGGATTAGCAAGGGATATCAGCATTTCATTTAGATCTTTGGCTACCTGGTTGCTCTTAATTCCTACCTCTCAGTATCTTTCTCTTTGTTTTTCTGAATTTCACTTAAGCACCATTCTGGTGCTGAATAATATTTCTACTGTGATCTCCCGTTAGGTCTGGAAGAGGCACTTGGCCAGATTCTCAGATAGTTATAACTGAGCTTTATTGTACAGATGTAAGCAGAGTTGCACTTGAAGATCCAGCCCACTGGATTACTGCTTGTACAGCTGTGCTGTCTTTTTAAAGCCAAATTAGGCGGTATAGAAAGATTTCCTCCACAGGATTTGGCTGTCATCCTTGTGACAGTATGTTATATTTTCAAGTATATCCCATGGGCCAAATTAATTGTAGCATTCTACTGATGTCAGTGATGTTACCCCAAGTGTGAATTTGGCCCCATTGTTCTAAGGCTAATAGAGATTTTTTTAAATGAAAGTGGATCATGAAGTATTCTCAGATTTTCATCTGGTTTTGCTTATAGTAATTATGCTTTCCTGGAGCTGAGTAGTAAAGAAAATATTCATATTCTCCAGTGTCTGGTATAAATTGCAGTGCTTGTTTGCTGCAGCCCAAGACATAAGCTACAGACAGAAATGAATGCATTTGCCCATATGTGTATGGACAGAGTTAGCCATTTCTCCACATGAGAGGCAGCACAACAAAGGCTTTTAAAGTTCTCTAGTATCAGCACTGTGTCAGTCAAACACATTGATTTTCAGTGGCTTTTTATGCTTTAAAAGCAACAAATGGCAACAAATGCATCAAGATAATAACATTGAGTTCCACCCTTTGTTATTAATGGAGACAAAAGACATGGAACAGTTTTCCCCTTTTTTTGAAATAACATCTGTAAGGCTTGCAGAATTAATACTGCAAGAGGGAGTGCAGCATATTTTTGCTGACAGCTTGCACTCAGGTCAGATAAGATGTGGGATGTGATTACAGTGAAATTAGCTGAACCAGGCAGTTATTACAGGTGGTTCCTGCTCCTGATCTGAATAAGACACCTGAGGGAAAGCACAGTTGGGACTCCACTGCTATCACTTTGCAATGAGAGACTGGCTATCTCTGCCTGGCCACTGCTGGATTGTACTTGCTGTGTGTTGCAGCTAGTGCTCCCAAATTTGTGTTGGGTGAAGTCTTTGCAGAAATGTCAAGAACCATAGGGGTCAGGTTGAACTACTCTGTCACTGTTCAGTGCAATCTTTCTGTTATAAATTTCAGGAACATCAATTAAAAAGCTTAAGTGGATATAGGACATGTACTGAAACACCATATAAGGAGTAGAAGGAATTTTACAGGGTATACTTTATGTATAGCAAACGTTAAGGTGCAAAGTCTACAGCTAGAGCTCTCCATTCCTCTCTAAGCTCTAGGACTCCTCACATACTCTTGTTGACTAAACCTTTTGGTCAATTTTATATTGCCATGGAATAGTCACCAAACAGGAGTGCTCTTGATTTACAAAAGGGCATCAAGTAGGTTAAGACTTTGATCTCTTGAATAAATGTTTAAAGAAATAGGTGTGAAAATGAAGGATGTGGAGCTGACACTGCTTCTCCGGCTTAGGAATCTGTCCCTGCAGGTGCATTTGAGGCTTGCTTCATCTGGGAAACCAACCTTCAGAGTCCAAAAGAATTTAAAGAAACCGTGGTGCAGAATGATTTCTTTCTATCTGAGCTCAGTGTCCACTACCCTAATGCACTCCAGCAGGGTATCTGGCCCTCTGGTTGTTTAATGAAGAATAAAGACCAGTTCTACCTCTGTGGTGTTGAGAGTGGGAGTTATTCTTGAAAGATAAATGCTGATATTGGATCAGCCCTAAAAGTAGTGGTGAAATCTGTTCTGTTATTGTGCAATTTTCTTTTCTTTCTCTTCTGAGTAGGGGGTGGAAGAAAAGGCACAGAGATTGGCCTATGCCCATGTAAACAGTGTATCTGTGAAAAACCATACTTCTTGATGAAAGGAAAATAATGTCCTGAGCAAAAATATATGATGTACCCTAACAAAAAAAAAGACAAGAGGGATCTCTAACTCTAGCGAAGTCTTTTTTTTTTTTTTTTTACCCCCACAAGAATGAGGGAAAGCAGCTGAATCTACTGTATGTTTTCTGCAACTCTGTGGGGAGTCTTTTAAAGACGGATCACTAACCAAAGAGGTCTCATTTGCTGGATTTCTCCTAATTCGATGTTAAAGTATGCTTTTTTCCTCCAGAGCAAAGGATCTGATTTCAGATGGTTTTAGTGTCAAAGACAGGCAGAGTTTTCAGTAGAATAAATTTCTCTCCAATATATATAGGAGAAATGGACATAGCTGCATGTACTTCATGCTGTTCCTCAGAGCTATATCTACTGACTACTGCCCCTTGGTGCCTAAGAACTCAATTTCTTTGCCATCTGTTTATCTGTCAGGCCTTCACAGAGCACTCTGTGACTTCAGTGCAACTCTACTGTCCCGTTATAATGGCTGCATGTATGCACAGCCTTAAAATACAGAAGCATGAAGGAGGAGACAATTCATTTACTGTGGCAGGGGAAAGGCAGAAGACCATCTCTCTCTGAGCCTTTAAAATTAGGTTGAGAAAAAAAAAATAGAAAAACATGTTTGCTGTCAAAGACAGTCTCCTAGTGGTGTCCCTATGAAGTGATGTTGTCCTGAAGGACGAACAGTTGTCTCCATTTTTTACAGGTGTGGTGATGCCCTGTCACCCTTAAAAATGGTTGAAGCTGGAGCAAAGCTTTTTTATGAAACCTCAAACTAGGTAGAACAGCCTACTTCAGTAGGTCTAATAAAATCCTGCATTTCAGGACAGTTGTGCTGATATTTGAAAACCAGGGTGCAGTTTAGTGCCAATGCAGGGAATTTACAGGTGGAAACCAGGTAGTGCTTGGTAATGCCACATCATGCTGCTGTTGGCGTCAGCACAACTCAGTCATTTGACACTGGAGATTTTAGATGGGTGTAAATTGCAGAAACTGAATGTAGTTCTAAGGGAGCTGAATACATCAGAATCAAAACCAAGATAGGTTACTGATCTACAGAAACAAATACTATCCATTTCCATGCTGAACTGGTTGAAACCAAGAGTTACAAAGTTGTTTCCAAGCCTCAGGCCAAGATTTTCACTTGCTTGTAGCAATCTGTAGTTTATATCAACATCTGTTATGGACCCTTTTACTTCATAAGGTACTAGGGAAATTGCAGAGAGCTAGAAGTGAATAAATGTTTCATTATTTTAGAAGGATGAAGGAGGTAATCCCCTTCTCCCAGTCTCCACAGGTTAACCTCATGTCACTTCGGAGACAACTGCAAGAAAATCAAGTGTGCAAAATAGTCAACATCTGGTTAAAGAGATGGTGACATAAATGACACCAGTCAGTATAGTTTTGATGATAAAAATGACTGTACAAAATATTTTTTAAATGTCACTACAAAAAATGTAGCACATATTAAATGAGTAAACTGATATACCAGAACTGAAGGGTATCAGAAGGGTATTTTTAGCAAGGTTCTGCAGTGATTTATTCTTGCCCCAAGCTATTCATTATTGTTATCAAGGATTTGAAATAAAAATAAATAAATTAGCTGCTGGAAAAGCTGCAGATATGCCATAGTGGTAAATAAACAGAACAGGTAAGTCTGTGAGGCAAACTGCAACACTTGGTAAACAAGACTCCTCTGAACATGTGGTTTAAAACAGCAAAATGCAAGGTCATACATTTGAGAACAAAGACTGCAGATTATATTTTACATCCTGGAAGCAGTGACTGTGAAAGCTTTGGCCCAGATACAGGCTGTGGGCTTTGTCAGTACATGCATGTGGAAAGATTAAATCCAATCCCAAGCATTCTAAAATCTGTTTGTGTTAAAGCTATATAATCGGTCATTCTCATTAGCCAGACCATTCAGTTCTCAGCCACTGTGCAGACCTCAGTGAAAGTTTGCCTGCTTGGGACAATTTTCCCCCATATTTCCAATAGTTGGAAAAAGGCAGGAAGTACCTGACTTTGAACTTGAAACTTAGTTGGTTCTTCTCCCTCTGAAATGCCTTTATCACCTGCAGTGAATATCTTGCAATTGTGAACATTGCCAGTTATCATACTATTTACCTGATGAGGGGTCTAGTTTTAGGGCAGCTCTGCCAATTCTAAGTTAAGAAACAAGGCCCTGTGGAAATCAGAGAGTTCAAAACATTGCTAAAGATCCATTGGATAAATGGTAATGTTGGATTGGAAAGATCACTCTGCATTCTTGGAGCTCATAAACACTTCAAGATTGAGCAGTTCAGATTGTTCTTCATTTTACATAAGAAAGAATTTATCAGGTATTCAGGATTAAGGTTACCTGTGCAAACTAAAGTCATTTTCCTTATGAGTGGGTATTAAGATATCTTCTCATTGTGTGACTGCTATTGATTTTTCCACAGGTCTCCTACCTTATTGATTTGCCATTTGTATTATTTTTAATACAGGCTCCTGAGTTCTGTCCGACTTCTGAAAAATGCAACATGAGCTGTAAATCACTGTAGTGCTCTTGGAAAACATCATCCCGTCAAGTCAACTGCCAAAAGTGAGCATCAACCAGCCCCACAGGTGGGGATATACTACAGGTGGGAGCCTGAAGGGATTTCCTTACCCACTTAGACTTCCCAGCCTCCTCCATATAACACCAGGGAGATATTTCAAAGCCTGAGTAGGATGGAGTGGGGAGGGAGAGGACTAGTGGTGATGGTGAACGGAGCTTCTTGGCTGTGCCACACAGTGGAAATAGACCATGCTATGATGATGGGTGGTGGAAAGTTTGGTCTTCAGTCCATAAGCAGAGGGCTCAGCAGAAGCAGCCTAGCTGTTACAGTGCCCTTTGCTCGTTCTCATTAACTATAGGAGAAGCTGCAACACTCTGTGCTGGTAACAACCTGGCCATTTTTACGGAGGTGCTAACTTGTGATCTGTGGGCACAAACTTTGGTGCAAATATTGGAAAAATGTATTGTTAAGCTCTAGAAAGAGGCAGCACACACATACACATGTGCCTGCGTTCATCTGACTAGGAATACTCCAAACTCGTGTAATCTGGACATTCATCTGATTGATGGTAACGTGGTCACTCCCTCCCTCAGAGCAGGGATGCAGTCTTTGCATCATTCACTGGAAGTGGCATTTTTTCCTCTCTGGAAAAGGCCTGTGGATGGTGATTTACACCCTTTGCCAGACCACCCTAGTAAAAGTTTCATGCCTTTCCAATACCGGTGAATAGCATCCCTCCTTTGTGTTTTCGGTGAAGCTGGATTCCCTCTGTAACCCTAATTTTTTTGCTGTACCCTTCCTTGCTTTCCATGAGCTACGGCCTGTCCTTCCTGCTGGCCTGACTAGCACCAGTTAGCTCAAACTTGAGTAACAGCATGGTGTTTTTACTGAAAGGACCTCAAAGATCAGTCAAACCTCTCACAGCTCCTATGTATGGCATTAATTTAAACGGAGGTACAAGCTGGCAGAGCGGTATTAGTTAAAAGGCTCAGCACCAGTGCACGGTGCTTATATTTTGTTATGGTGACACACCCTTTTTTTTTTCCTTTTTTTTTTTCTGTTTTGGACTTTTTGAGTGAACTGTCATGTTAGGTGTTCTCTCAGAAGGTGGCATGTCAGAAACCCTAACTGCTCTTGCCTCTTCCTTGTTCTTCAAATTGCAACTTTCTAGAAGATCTGGGCTATCCTCTTCTAAGCAGTGTCCTAGCATAAGTGATTGGGGTTTTTTTTAATCAAAATGCTTCAAGGTGCTCATTTCCCAGGCAAGTGTATTTGGCTTTCTAACAGAGTATGGTTGTGAGAGCCCTCCCTGTACTGACTTTTTTTTTTTTCTTTTACTGTCTTCCAAGCTGCTTTGCCCTGCTACAACTCTTGTGTTGCAAAAGCAGGAAGGCTCCTGGATTTCCTGTCTTTACCCGATGAACATCACTTAGCATCCAGCCAGAAGACTTGGTAAGGATGAAAACAATATTGAATTTTGTGGGTCTCATTTATTTAAGAGAGTAAAACGTCTTTATTTCAAAGTGCTTCTCTTTAGCTTTCATTTCCTGTGCACAGAGTAGCTTTGTCTTGAGTACAATAATTAAGTTGTTGACCTTTCTTAGAGGTCAAACATAGCTTCCCTTTAGAGAAAGATAAAAACAAGCAATAATAGATACTTTGACTCCTCAAAGATACTTGGTCTGCCTATCTGTGATGATGTTGTAGTTTCTGCTGAATATTTTTCCCAAGATAATTCAGGATGACATACTGTTGATCCATTTATATTGGTAGGTACACAGCATTTACTGAAGTTGTCTTTTCCCCATTCTTTATGAGGAAAAAAAAAATGTTCCATTGTAACTACATCGAAGAGCATGATGTAGGATGCATACGCTCTAATGAGAATGTTTCATGTGATTTTACCATGCGTTTTTACTCTTTTTAATTAATTTTTTCTCTGAGAATTATTTTTTTTCAAGATCAAAGATAATAACGCAGAAGCCCAAACATCTCCATGCATTATACAAGGCAAATTGCCATTCTTTTTATATTGTTCTTCTTTTTCTGTGTGCACATTTGAATTCTCTTCCTTTTCAAATGACCTGTTTCTAATTTTTATGTTCATTTAATTTTTACTTGTTTTAAAATATGCCTGCTAACTGATATTAATGTTCCTAATAGTTCCACAAATATATGAGATTACGTCAGCAATTCAGTTCCCAGTAGCTGTGCCTGTGTGAGTAATCATCTGATTAGTCTCAATAAGTTCAGTAGTGAGTCTGACTTCTTTTATATATAAATTTGAGATCTGTCCACGGCATAGAGATTGGGAGGAGCACATTATCCTTACAAACTGGGCAAGAAATAGAAATACCCACAGATGCAAGAAATCCATTAATTCCAGTGATTTGGGGCTTTATTGTTTATTTGTGCAAATGGCAATACATGCTGGGATTGTACAGCAGGAAGGAAGGAAAAGCAAATATAGGCACTGCATTCCCCCATGCTGGAATAGGCTGGGCCAGCATTAATAATTCTGAATTACTCAACTTTCTGTTTTCAACACTAATATTCCCTTTACCCTTCTTACTCCTTCCAGAAACCTTCTTCTGGCCTTTAAATTTCCTTTTTCTAGTGCAGACAATAAAATTAAATCTGAAGTGCAAGTATGTATATAGCCATAAAAAAACCCAAATGTACATGTACTCTTGGAAGCAAGAGAACTAACTAACATCACAGCTGAGACCAAGTGTTCACTCCATCTCTTGCTGTTGTGGCACTTCATAGCTATTAATATGTGAGCAATCCTCTCCTCATTCACCAAAACCCTTAAATTCATCCTACAATCCCATCATAGTGAATTAAAGTTAAATATGCCTTAATGAAAGGGGGGCTAAGTGGAAAAAGTCAGGCCTAAGCAAAGCATCTTCTTTGTTCAGAAGCAAAAGTGTAGTGCTGGTATTTAATTTGGGACCCCTGGGAAATGCCTTGATACTGAAGTGGTCAGCACCATGTAAAAACTTAGCAAGAGACTGGTATTCTCCACTGCCAGCAGTCATTCAGACTTGTGTGGGCACCCCTCAAAACCCCTAAGTAGAAGCTATCATTGCAGTTCTTTCAGACATTTTTTGGACTTTGTAGGTAAATGTGGTCCAGCAGCAGCAAGAGGCAGTTCTGGTTTTAATAAAGATTAAAAAAATATTTTTGAATGACCCTTCTTGTTCCTTACTATTATACGGTATTAAAATATAAAAGCACAGCCAAGGAGAATAGAAAATTAAGAGAAAAGCCTTTAAAAAAAAATTCCACTATTTTAT
>NW_010113390.1:0-13726 GCF_000699245.1 Pterocles gutturalis | reverse complement strand
TTCCCTACTAACCCACCACAGAATTCAAGGGTGGGGGATTTGAGGGCTGAAAGAATCTTCATATGGTGCCAAAAGTTCCCCACAGATCTCTCTGGTCCCTCTGCATTTGGCTATTTAAAGTGAACACATTGTGTTTTAAATGCTAGTTTAGATCCATTTTCCATATGAGGAGGTGGGATGTAATTAATTAGCTGTTCTTTTGATTTCGAAGTATCACATGTACATTTCAGAAGGGCATGTACTTTTGACAGAGGCTAGAAAAAGGAAATAAAATACAAGCTGCACCGCTTTAGTCTTCTGGGTACAAATGATAGATCAGCAGGGGATTATCATGTGTATTTTATTGCTACCAATGCTGATTGAGTCACAAGTGTTAATACAAACCTAGAAAAAAATCTGGATGAAATCACAGTAACAGAGTTTAAAGTGTTTATTTTAGCCATAATTGCACTGTTTTTACATAAAGTCTTTGATCTCTAGGTTGAAAAGAGGCAAAGCCAGTGGTCCACAGTAGAAACAACCAAACATAAATTTCTCTGTAGAGTTTAAGAAAATCAGGTCTGTAGTCAGAGATACACACATGGACATATACAGCAAGGAGGTGAAACCAGAATGCCAGAAAATACAGTTCATTGCCATTTCAGCTAATGAAGTTCCTTTTCTGCATTTTGTAGTGACTGTATTTTAACCTTTATGTGGATCATCTATTAGAGGAAATCCAATGTAATAAAGCAGTCATATACAATGACAGAATAAACCTTCACACCTCCCATCCAGCACGACAAAAATAAATAACAATGCTCCCAAACTGTAAGGGCCAGCTAAGACCTCCAGGTCCATCTGCCCTTGCTCCATGGCCCTGTTGGCCATGGATGGTCCTCAAGACTCCTCAGAGTGTCACCTCCAGACTGGGAGCCAAATTTGCCATCCCAATGGCAATTTGGTGCTTATGTCAACTTCACTAAATTATCAAAATGGCTCTGTCTTGCAGAAGCAGCAAAGTTCTGTCTGCTCGCCTAACAGAAGTAAATTTGTTCATCAACCTGCAGACTTAGGGAGCTGCAGCACCCAAGTGACAGGCCTTGTGACCTCTTGGGTCAGGGAATGACCCAGAATAAACAAGCCCCATTTATCTCTCCTATTTTTTTTCCCCCTAAAGCTCAGGAGAATCTCTTAACTGAAATGTTTGTAGACTGAGGACATAATGATATTGTTTAATTGCTCAAGCCCTTTGTCGTCTTTATCTCTACCCAGAGGAGAGGGGAGGTTTCTAGAGGAGGTATTGCCTTTTTGTAAGATCTGCTGATGTAGCTGGGAAAACGGACTAGATTTCTTTTGTCCTTTTCCAGGTCTGTCTTCCACTGGAAGGCCACACATGTTTAGTGCATTCAGTGAGTCCCTTCGCCTTTATATTTGGTGAAAATCTATAAGCCTCATTGCACGACCATTCTTTTCTTTACTTTTTGTCTTACGCAGTTTTCCAAAATGATTCCTAGAGGGTTTTGCGCAGGCTGACTCTCCCAAAGCCCTCTGTGG
The DNA here is from genome assembly GCF_000699245.1 of Pterocles gutturalis. NCBI lineage: Eukaryota > Metazoa > Chordata > Aves > Pterocliformes > Pteroclidae > Pterocles > Pterocles gutturalis. The sequence continues at coordinate 12,190 of NW_010113390.1, read as the reverse complement.
ACGAGCTGAGGAGAAAGCAGGTTCCATTGTGGAGCATTTCAGAGCCAGAGTCTACCACAGCTGCTCCAAAATGCTCTTGTGAATAATTCCCCTCTCACTCAGCTCCAGGGAGGACCTGGAGATACTGTATGCTGATAGGGGCCCATTTGCATCCTTCCATCAGCGTACTATCCCATGCACTGTTGGTATATGCATGCGTGTTATTGCAAAAGTGAATCACACTTTAATGACAAATGTTTTAAAAACAAAGCTATAAAATTCTTAATTCACTTATGAACTTTAAATGAATTGTTTAGAATGTTTCCTTCCACACACCCCAGCCCCATTAACTTAGTATGTATGGAACCATGTGCTTCTCATGTGGTTGAGGCTAAAAATAACTTTAGAAACTCATTCCAGCTAAAACTTAATTTCAAATCCAGTTTGCCAGCCCAACACAGACTATAACTGGTTTCTTAGCCTGGTTTATTTATTTGCAGTGATAGCCTTGACCAGTCTTTTGAGTGATGATTATTTCTGGATTTCCTATACTCTACTTCTGTTTAATAATACATATATATACACATTCCTGAGTCTAAGGAAACCCCCAAATTATATACAAAATTTGTTTTCTCTGTATGGCCTGGACTTCCACTTAGGCAACAGGCAAACTTACTTTCTCTCATAAATGCATGTGTGCACTGTGGAGACAGGCAGAGTCAGGCCTGGTTTCTTGTTTGGTTTGGGTTTTTTTTTTTGAGAGAGAGGCTTATCAGACATTGCAAGTATATTGTCTAAGTACTGAACTATTTTTCCCAGGTGCTTTTTGTCAGTGATCAGCAGATCAGATGCTTCAAAATGTCTGAACCCTTATGGGTCAAATCCTTCTTTTGTTTAATTCAATATGAGTTTTGTCACTCATTTTAAAGCCAAGACTGTAGTTCATAATAGACAATTATGCAATCCCTGGATGAAAGAGATGTTTTCTGCTTGCCCTAGATAATTGAGTCCAATGGAGAATCTTTCCATTCCCATCACTACTTTTTCTTTTTTTTTTTTTTTTTTTTAGTTGGTCTTGAGGTGACTGTGGCCTGAGCTCCAAGGGTTGAAATACTTTGAAATGGGGATTTTCAGCCTGTAGCTTATGAATGTGTGGGGCAGCAACAGGCAGCTAAGAAAAATAAATGTATTGCCAGTAGTCTCAGGAACTGCATGGGGATCCATATGTCTACTGAAAAATGCAGCAGTCCACATTAAAAACTAGATGGAAGACCACTGATTTTGATAATGTCAGGCTATCTGTGGAAGACAGTTTAGTCTCATAAAAATGCTTAGATTTGTGGAGAAGTTTTTTGTTCTTCTGGTCTCAACACTTTTCTGTCTGAATCCCACTACTCATTTCTACAGTGGTAGGCATTATTTATTAAAAAACTTACTCCTTTTTGCTCTTAGAAGCCATGTCATTTAATGATGCTGCATTCTTTCTGTCCAAATAGTATCAAAGAGGTCATTTCCCTTTGTGTAAACCAGTTGCTATTTTAACTAGACATTTTTCTGTCCACTGGTATGTCTGCTCCCTTCCTTCCTTTTGGTCCTTCTAGATCCCTTCTCACATGGGAAATTTCCTTTGACCCTGATTGTCACATGGAATTTTTCATCTACTGGTTTCTAGTTTTGATACAGAGTTATCACTTAAAACACTAACTGAAATGACAGCAAGAAAATATTTTCAGCATTATTTTCTCCCCATCCTTCACAGCTTTTTCTTCTTAGTGCTTCTCCCCAAGCAACTGCCAATTGTCCACACTGACACCCAGGTTAAGTAGGGTTCCCTTAGCATCAAGCAATCCATGGGAGTTGGAAGATTGGAAAAGACCTCCCTGGAACAGGGTAGTGGTGGAGTCACCATCCCTGGAGGTGTTGAAGAAACGTGTAGATGTGGTGCTTAGGGACATGGTTTAGTGGGTTAGGTGGTGTGGGTTGACGGTTGGACTTGATGATCTTTGAGGTCTTCTCCAACCTTAACGATTCTATGATTCTATGATCATCTCTGCCTGCAGAGAGGGGGCAGTTGCACCACAGTATTTAAGGATCCCAGTTTCAAATTAGATGAGTTTAACTGAAACAAAACCCCTGTGTCCTTTAGTCTCAAGGAACCATCAGTATTGAAGAGGGCAGAAATCAGATTTAAAGCATTTCAGTAAACGCATGCTAAAAACTAGCATTTAACACAAAATTATTTGTTAATGGAATTTTAACAAATGGATGGAGGGGGCAAGGTACTGGTTACAAAAGGCAGGAAATTCAGAGTCAGCGCTCCTCTGTGTACCATCACCTTCCTCGCATGTGTGCATTGGAACCCTATATTGTGGGTTTTGGCTGCTCATAGGTTGTCTATGCAGTCTACTTTTCGCAGCCTCATCTGATGGCAGTGGCCTCACAGGTACTCTGCAGCAGCAAATGCCACCATGGACAAGACTCCCAAATGCAGGTTTTAGGCCTCTTCAAGGCAAGCTTGCAAGCACTGCTGGCTGTAGGATCTCAGAGCTAGGGAGCTGGGAGTTAAAATCTGAAGCTACTGGGGTTTGTCTTCTGCTTCTGAAGCCTCTTTGACTTAATTTCATTATTTCCTCTATATATGTCAGTGTTAGAAATGCAAGTTTAAAAAATATCCCACTAATTTAATATAATCATATAGCTTGAAGTTTGAAGGCTTTACAAAAAAAAAGTGACTGTGAAATTAATCATAAAAGCAGAAGAGCTGATAACAGTCCAGGTTCTAACTACCACAACCCCCCCAGTGATTAAATACATAGCCAAAAGCTTATGTGTCGACCAAAATCAGTGCAGCTCCAGTGGATTAGAGGCAGGTATCTCAGGACAAAATCTGGCTTACTCTTTGGCAGGGACAGAGATTTTGAAAGCCCATCCACTACCGCATCCATGAAAAATCAAAGGACAGCAAGCAGTAGACAAAGTTCTGTTCTCTTTGAAACAAAAGAGCTGCCAAAATGTTCGTGTCAGGGGTTTTTTTCTTTTCCTTGGACAGGCAGAGCTGGGTTGCAGCCGGGCTGCTCACAGCCTAACCCGCACCCAGGGAGCACAGCTGCTGAGCCCAAAACAGAAAGTGCAAAGCGTTTATTAGGCGTGCACGTGTTTAGGGGAGCCCTGAAAAGTTTGTGCGCAAGGGGTTTGTTTAAGTGTATTGATGATTTGGAGTGTTTGCTTCAGCATCTCGTTATGTCCTTTAATAAAACTACTGGCAATGAGGTAGTAATTTTTTTTTCGTTTGGTTTGAATTTCTAAAAAGCATAATTTAAGCAATTTTTCTCTGTTCTTACACACACCCCAAAATTGCTTTAGACAGGAAGAATTTTCTAAATTGAGTTAGACTTGAATCAAATAAATGAAAACTTATTTTTAAAAAGCACTGTGGTACTTTGCATTCTTAAAAAAATTCTTGTATTCCCAATTGTTTTTCAGTGAACTTTCATCGGTCTGTTTAAAGTTCTGCAAGTGTGAATATTCATATTTCAAACATCTGGCTTGCAAATCAAGCATTTCAGAAGTACCATATCCTCACTTACTACAGAATTGTCAGTAAAACTTCAGCAACAACCAACTCGTTTTCTCGACAAGGGCCCGTTCTGCATTATTCACACAAATAGGCTTTTTTTTTTCCATTGACTGGAACGGGAGCAGAATCCATCCTGAAATAGTGGCCCCCTGGTTTAATCCATGACAAGAGACAAACAAATAGACCCTTTGAAATGAGTTTCATCTTTTGTGTACCATTTGTTGTCTGAAGCAGGTGTCAATTGGATCTTTTCCTGTCTGTCTGTGGTTGAAAAGCAACATGTTGTAGTTAAACCCACTTGTAAATTGTAGTATTTTACAGACAAAGTACCCCAGGGATCAACTAAAAAGCTACTTGAGGTTAAGTGCCAGAAGTCAAAACAGGGTTAATTTGCTTCCACCCCCCCCTTCATTTATCATTCTGTTTCGAGTTTCTTGTTTAAAAAAGATCTCTCTAGTGTCTCCATATACAGTAAAAAGATTCTTCATACACAGGGGTCTGATCCTGCCTGCACTGAAGTTCATTTATTTGTAAATCATTGAAAAGAATTTCGTTTTATAGTGGATCCAGCCACAAATTTCTATTTTCTTGAGCCAATAATCTCAACCACCTGTTTTGTGGATCTAGTGCTAGAGACAGCCTCAGAGTTCTTAACCTTGTGAAGAGGTGACTCTGGAACTAAAACTGTAAGAGGCTGGCCTTAATGCCCTGCCATTTGATCAGGCTGGTGGACTATACAGAAAAAAAACACCAGCAGCAGCTTCAATAGCAACAGTAAGACCACACACCCTACATTTTAAGAGAATGACATTAGGTATAAGAAAATGCACTGGAAATGTATAAACTGTTAAGTGATGTAACTGCATAAAATAAACAACTGCTATAGCCAGGCCAATGGAAGGATGAAGTCTGAGCTTAATCAGATGGGGTTATGTTGTTATTCAGTGGCACTTGCCCCTTTTTTGTAATAAAGCTTCCCATGAGGATTCGTGTAGTGCTGCATCACCTCCTGAAGCTGATTCTCCCTGCACAAGGATCTTATCAATAAATAGAGAAGAAAAATCTCAGTTGTTGATTAGCAGCAAATAACTGTCTCAGGCAGCAAGGTGGAGCTCCAGGTATTGCTTTTTCCGTGACATTTTGTTTCACATATGCTGTTGTCTTCAGGGTAGTAGAGGAGCGAAAATCTTCTACAGACAGGTCAGCTGTCTTGAATAAACACATACTTTGATCTTTAGTGATTTCCACAGTCATGTGTACCAAAGCATTGCATGTTCAAACTGTTCTTCCACCCTCCCACTCTCACGAGTGCTAAGCACTGCTGTATGCCCTCCATAGCTGTGTAAAGAGAGGCCTCCAGCCAACCACAGCACTTTCTGCAAAACTTCTGCCTCTGGCAGGACCAGGAGAGATGTCTGTGATTTCTCTGGGTGCTGGTGAGTGCTGTGCTATCTCCCCGCTCTTCACTGGCACGCACCAGGTGTCAGGTTGGCTGCAGAGGCTCTCTGGGCACCTTTCTGCAGCTTATCTCTGTGCTCTGACCATCTCATCCAGATCCACTGAGACTTTTTCCATCCCACCAGAGACAGCAGATGAAGCTGTTGCTATCCAAACTGATCCTGAGAGCACCAGCCATGTGCACATTTGTTTGTCAGACAGTACACTTGAAGTTGGGTAGCAGAGAACGTTTCTCTTAGAATTAAATACTTCAGATGAGAGGCCCCAGATTCTCTGTTTTCTTTCTCCATTTCTTTATTTGACATAATATCGTCTTCCTTTAAAGACACATTTCAAATTATTCCTGTCCTCAGCTGCCTGGTACAGTCCCCAGGGACTCTGTCACTATTTGCTATTATGATTATCATTGCGGGTGCTAGGATATCGCAAATGCAGGCACCACTATGTTAAAAGGTGCACTAAGGGAGGACACAAAAACCACCCTGCACCTCAACGTTGGTGGAAGGAGCATCTAATCCAACTGGTCATCCTTATTCCAGCACAAATAATTTGAGCTCTCAACAACTTAATAAAAAACATTAAGAGAAGGGACACATGTGCTAGGTTAAATGATTTATTCTCATGCAGTAATAACTATTATTCCTGCTGTTTCCTTACAGCATGCCAAATGGCTGTGTAACAGATATGCCTTCACTGAGCGCATTGTCACAATCCCTACAGAAGAGAGATTTACTTCCTGTAAGAGCTTTTTTCCTGCATCTCAGCAAACATCTATCTGCTTTTAAAGGCTCTTGCAGATCATTCAGACATCTCTGCAGGGAATACAGTATTTTTCATCAGGCTCAGATTTGGGGTACCATTGGGCCTCAGAAAAAGAGGTGAATGGTAGGGAAAAAACCTGCCCCCACTTTCCATGTTTCTGCCACCTTTGTTGAACAAAGTCTCTCTGTAATGCCAGGACTGTGGCATTTTTCCACCTGCTTTGGTACATGGTGTGGAGTATTTATCTGGAAACATTCAGTGGAGATTCCATTATGGAAAAGAAGAAGATATTATCACTACTACTATTTAGCTTCTAAAGCACTGGCTCAAAACTGAGCTGAGAAACCTCAGTGTACATTCAACAGCCTGGTATTACAGGCATTAGAGTAGGCAGGTTTCAAAAACAATTGCTTTATTGATGTGGCATAATTTTGACTTGACAAAATACTGTGCAAAGATATCAGGAAATCCAGACCATCAGCTATCGAGTGGAGGAACTGATTTAATAACAGCAAGAAAATAGAACCCTTGGAGCCCTTGTACCAGGAGGCATAACTAGGCTAGGGAGATCCTCACCTGTGCCAGTGCAATAACACACTAAGCAGTCTTGAGTCACCCTGCACAGGCTGCACTCCAGCTGTGTTAAATCACATAAGTGAAGCCAGGTGACACTTATCACCTGAAGCCATCAAGAAAGGAGCTATATTTTTTCTACCTTCTCTGTGGGAATGAAAGCCTCCCTGCAATGGAGACAGCTAAACTTTTTTTAGGAGAAAGTCAGGCCACCATCACATCATTTGTTGTGAAATCCTCCTTTCCTTTCTGTGCTGCAGGGCTGTCCTTCAGTCACTCAGCTTGCTTTCTGATTCTTTGGGGTTTTTTTTAAATTAAGTTCCTGATCTCTAGAGACACAGAAGTAGTCTTGAAAAAAAGACAGTTGCAAGCCAGTAATGTGATATTTTCCCTGGGGAAGTGAAGGGGTGGAAGCCATAGGTGTGGAAGGTGTTAATTGCTCTTTTATCTCTATTTCTTTATTTTTTCTTAATTATCAGAAAGGCTGCTAATCTGCTATGCTGCTGAACAGAGGACAAGACTTGTCAGAAGTGATCAACCAACTCAAGCCTCAGTCATGCAACCTCTTACGGTGATTTATGACTTTTTCACCCATTAGCTGGCCGGAGCCACCTCCTGGCTCTGCTCTTAGCTCTCAACAGATGTGTTAATGTAAAGCTCCCTCTCTGCAGTACCCACTGTGATGCACCCGCAGACAGTCTGCACAAATATACACAGGGTGAGCTGCCACATTATTCATTATTATATGTAATAATTTAAATTTAATGATAAATTTGTCTGAGCCAATTTAATGGCTCTCTGCTGCCAAAATGCAGGGCTGCCTCCCTGCTCCAGACCAGGGGGCCAGGTCTGCCACATGGCTGGCACCGCAGCCAGAAAAACAAGCAAGAAAGTGCTCACCTCAGCTGATGTGCTGTGTCTCGCTGAACCAAGGTAACTCAATCAGGTGTCTGGGCCTTTACTCCAGTTTTCAGCACCCGTCTCAGCTAAACCAACCCGGGCACTTCTACAGCGACAAAATTGTGTTCAGAGGAAAGGGGTTTGCTGGTTTCACTGCATTTCTCTAAAGAGGCAAAAATTGCCTTGTGGCAAACTCTTAGGAAAGTCAGCAGAATTTAGGCACTTTGAGCACTTTTGAAAAATGTTGCCTGGCGTGCTGATTCCCACAGTCCTGCATCTTGGCAAATGCTACAGTGCAGTTGCACATCATCAGTACAAAAAAAAAAAAAAAAAAAAGAGGGAGTGTAAAATAAACAGAACTTGGTATTAAAAAAAAAAAAAAAACCAAAACAGGAGGGAAACTGGGCTGGACTATTTTCTCCATTTCTGTATTCCATAATTCAGACTACTTATTATACATTTCCGCTTTTGCTTCAAATTTTAATAAAGTGGCCGCTGAATTTCCAATCTGTCACACAAGGCGGTGCAGAATTCTGAAATCTTGACCCAGCCATTAGGCCCAGCTGGTGGCAAAATATGTAGACGGGAAGGAAAGCACCAGTCTAGGAGAAGCAGAAAAATTGAGAGCTCTAAGCTAACCCGTTCTTTTAAAAAAAGGGTGGTTACTATTCAAGTTGTAATTTATGGAGATAAAGGAACCATGCATCACAGAAAGAGTTAGGTTGCTTGCAGGGGAAGGTTATTCTTTTTTCTTTCTTCTTTTTTTTGTTTTGTTTTTGTTTTTTTTTTTTTTAGAGGAGACCCTTGTGTGTGTTTTAGAGCTAGAACCTAATCAGCCATTCTGTCTCCTATCTGCTGATCTGCTGGCATTGGGGGAAGTGGAATGTGGGCAAACAGGCATTAAATTCCACCGGCAGGCGAAGGGAAGGTATTCCTTGATAAGCAGCATCCAAGATGATGAGACGTAAAGCAAAGCCCATGTGAGGCAGCAGGGGAAGAGGCAAGGAAAGCTTTAGCCATCTGTCTCAACCCAGCCTTACTCAATGCTCGCCAGAGCAGAGGTCACCACCAACAATAATAACCCTCAAGAAGCCAGACGTATGCTTTCCATTCACCAATAATCTACAAAGCATCTTGAGGTGAAATCCTGGCTCCTCTGAAGTGAATGGGAGCTTTGCCAACGACGTCAGTGGAGCCAGGTTTTCATCCCAGATGATTTTAAAGCAACCCCCAGGCTTAAAGATAAAACAACGGCATCCTGGGAGTAGGCGCAGACAGGGGTGAGCTGAGGAGGGCAGACGGGGCTCTACCAGCTATGCACCTCTGAAAAGCTCTTGATCTTACACACAGGATGCCTCCACAGTCCTGCATCAACACCAGGATTGACAATAAAGGGGTAAAGTAGACAAGCAGGTAAGCACCAGTATCTTTTAACTGCTGGGACAAGTAAGGTGCAGGACCCAAGCAAGCCACGATGTTCTGACATAAAACCCAGTGGTGCTCATACCAGTTAGTCTGTTTCTCACCTCTAGTCCTCACTTCTAAGATAAAGCATGTAAAGTGAATTATATTTGTGTTATATTATATCATACTTTTTTTTTTCTCCTCCCCCTACTCCCCCAGTAATTCTCATGCTGGCCTTGAAGGATGTCACCTGGTGGCACTCATCCAAAGGAAGGATTTTTCACCCTTGAGCAGGTACAGTTGATGTACTATTAATTTCAGTCACTAGGACCACCCAGACTCTGCAGTGCTGTCTCAGTTAGGCAGTGCTTCATTTTTCAGGACTCGTAACACCAAGTGTAGGTGCCTTCACAGCAATGTGGTGGGGTCAGTATCTGATGTGGTCAACCGAGATGGCCACAGCAGGAGATAGGAACACCTACAGCCAGACATACCAGGGAGGACATGGCAAATTCAGCTCCAGGCACAATTTCTCAGCCTTGCGCACTGAAGGTGGCATGGTGGCCATGGATAACTGTTGCACGTTTTTTTTGACAGGCTGGTGTAAAGGAAACCATGGGGCCTTTCACCTGGCAGTACCACAACTGGAGCCAGCAGATTCCTGGAACACCTCCCCAGGAGAGAGCCCTCATCGCGTGACACAGGCTGCAACCCTCCTTTGAAGATGTGCAATGAGGAGCACAGGATGCACAGTGCTCAAGAGGCAGACGACGAGCTACCATGGCTTACTGACTCCTCACGCATCAGGTGAGCTACACTACCTGACTGTGTAGTGTGCTTGTCATATCACAAATCCTGCATAAAGACATGTGAATTTAACCCTCTTTCGAAGAGCTCGAGCTCAGTACGTTTCCCCTGTCACTAGCAAGGGGCTATAAGTGCACAGGAGCTGAGTCTGTCTTTTTCATCGGTGAGAAGAGAAATGGAAGGTAAAAGCTGGTGGTGGAGGGGTGAGGGGTGAGCTATGAACCTTCACAAGGAAGGAGCTATGAAAGGAACACACCTCCCTTTCCCAGCACCACCATCGGACCTGCTTGCTGATTTACCTCCCTGCTGGGTGCCCATAACCAAGTCCCAGGAGCAGCATCCCCCTCAGGCTACCAGTGGATCTCCTCCCCCAGGTGAACCTTGACTTCATTTTCCAGGGACTAGATGGTAGCTGCTGGAGCAAGCGTTCCCCCAGCCAGGAAAAGAGAGCTTTTCCCTTTGCTTTTAAAGTACATTTGCCATACAGGTTGCAATTCAGCTGCCTGGATTCATCGATGAAGTCATCTGCTGATTTAACAGCATTTGTGAATTTAAATTGGCATCTACGGCGCACGCGTGCGCACGCTCTCTGCTCTGATTGCCCCCAGTACAGCCACGCAAGCAGTATCACCATACCCACATGCTGCTTTTACACCAACGTTTTCAAGTGGGAGGAAGCTTTGGTTTCTCACTGCCATCCGCTCACTGCCAATAGGAGCATTGCTCTGTCCCTCACTGTCTTTGCACAACATCTTCATACATAAAACTTCATGTCCCACGAGGAAACACGCACCAGTACGGGCCCATCTCATCTGGATTAAAGATGTCTTTTGGTTCAGTCTCTTTCATAAGGCGAGGGAGAACTTACATTACCCAGAGCTCAGCGGCAGATCCATGTGTGTGTTTTTCACCAGGCTGTCACTTGGACTGCTTCACATTACGAGCCTTCAGTCTCGCTCTGGCTGTCGATTTATACTATTAAGCTCTGAAATACAGAACTCACATGCCAAGTTTCCACTTTTCTTCAACAGCTGGGATCCACTGACAACCACTAGGTAGGGTCAAGCTTTGTCAAACCTGGAGGACAGTTCTCCTGCCTCTTCACAGCCCATCTCCCTGAGCCTGCCTCCTTAACTGCCCGTTTCACCCTTGCTGCTTCTGGCATGCCTGGCCAGGGGCACAGCCCCCAGCCACCAGGATGACAGCAATGGTGGCAAGGAGGAGAGCCCAGGCTGAGCGATGACAGCAGAAGTACATGTGTTTTTATCTTCTCAATATTTTGATTAGCCCAAGGAATGTTTGGGTTAAAAAAAACCACACATTTTTTTAAAACCACATGATGGTCCCATAGGCTGCTATGGCTTTATGTAACATTGAATAGCTCTGTATGATTTGCTGTGCAACCCAGAGCATTGGTGCGATATCGAGTATTTATCAATGAGTGATTTCACGAGATGGAGGGTTTATACCTTGCTGTAACACACTCAAGGTGGCCCAGTGGAAGACCCTGCCCTGCACAACCACCTGTACTGATTGTTGCTATTGCAGTGCTAATACAGAACATGTTTGCAGATTAAAAATCCTTAAATCTGAAGATTTTGTTTTTGTGGCTTTCGGTCACATCTGTACCGACAGTCCAGTGCAATTATTTTAACCGTATTCCTGCCTGATGGTTAATAATTTACAGTGGTTATCACTGGAAGGCATACCTATATGACTGGAAGGGTACAAGACATCATTTCAACTCATTTTTGACCGCAGCCTTCAGATGCACCAAGACCTGCGAGAAACCTCCCAGAAGCTCTGACTCTCTTCGTGCCCCAAATCTGCCTGCCTCTGGGGCTGAGGAAGGCAGGGTCAGGCACACTGCAGGCAGAGGCTCCCATGACGTGCCTCTGACACTGCTGTCACAGCATGCAGGAAGCACATCTGACTTTTATGTCACAGGAACTTTGACGAGGACGTTGGTCTCAGACTGAAAATATTTTGGATGGAGAACACTTTTTCCCCAATTTGCCCATTTAGACTTTTTGATACCAATTCAGCCTCCCAGCTGTCACACACTCGCACAGGATCTGATTGCTCGTGTCCTCATTTTTACACATAACATTCCCAATTGTGGAAGAACAACAACAACGATTCCAAAACTCCCAATTTTTGTTATGTGACTTTATTTATGTTTCAAGTTTATTTGAGCTGCGTTTGTTCTTGTTACACTGAGCTGATCTTCAGCACTCAGAAAGAGGTTTGGCTCCATCAGATGGAAAGCAAAGATACTGATTTACAGCAAGTGATAATCCAACCATCATTTTCACACATTTTCAAATTCGTGTTAATTTTAAATTTGGGGGCCACCCATCCAAGAGAAAAAGTATTTTCCACTGTAGTTATACAGCCAGCAACCAAGAGGAAGGCAAATGACAGTGAGGAGTGAAAAGCCCCAGTGGCCTGAGCCCTATAGTGCCTCGCGGTCTGCCGGGTATGTACGGACCAGCTGAAGGGGACGGGACACTTCAGTACAGCTCCGTCCCTGCTGAGCAGTGGTGGAAGTCACTATGCAAGGTGCAGCCGTGAGCGGGGCAGGGTGCGGGTGTCGCGACAGGGTGCCCTGGCAAACCCGGGCTTGCAGAAGTGTAGGTCGGCATAAGGAGGTGGGGAACAGGGCGGGGGGGGGTGATGCTAGGCTGTAGTAGGAGCTGTAGAGGGAGAAGCGAAAGAGGGGGGAACGAG
>NW_010113389.1:1348-1630 GCF_000699245.1 Pterocles gutturalis | reverse complement strand
CGATGCTGAGTGGGGGGGGCCCTGTCCCCCCCCGGGGCTCTACTCAATGAATGTGACTGTCCTCTCGACACTCGTGTACATAAACATATTTTTAAATAAAGCTCTTTGTTCCTCCAGAGATGTGGTGGGGTGAAGGGGGGGCAAGGGGCACCCCCCAAGGCCAAGTGAGCCCCAGTCCTGGCAAGGGCTGGGGGTGTGTGGGCAGGGTACCCCCTTTTGAGGAAAATTCTGGGTCTCCTCTACCCCACTTGCCAAAGGGGGAGCCCACCACCCGCCCGCCCG
>NW_010113389.1:656-888 GCF_000699245.1 Pterocles gutturalis | reverse complement strand
GCAGGCAGCCGCTGTGGTGGGGGGCTTCACCACCAGGATGGGGGGGTCAGCTGGGGCTGGGACCTTGGGTCCTGCCTCCCCAAAGCAGCAGCTGGGGCTGTGGGGAGCTCCGGGGCTGGGCGGTGATGGTGAGGAGCGTAAGAGCTCCGGGGAAGGGACCGTGCCAGCAGCAGTACCCAGAGAGCTTTGGTGGGGGGGGATCCACGTGTCCCCCAGCCTCGGTCCAGCCCAG
>NW_010113389.1:408-610 GCF_000699245.1 Pterocles gutturalis | reverse complement strand
CACCAGAAGAAGGATGAGGGCCAGCCGAAGCAGAATGAGGACAAAGCAGGGCAGGGTTGTATCCAAAAAAGTTTAATGAGCAATGCCCCAGGAGCCTGCGAGCGACGTCCCCGGCCAAGGGTGGTGGTCCCAGCACTGTCCCTGGCCCCCACAGTGCTGGGCTGGGGTGGCAGGGCCGACGCTGGGTGGCAGCTACGTGGAG
>NW_010113389.1:0-209 GCF_000699245.1 Pterocles gutturalis | reverse complement strand
CCCCCCGAGGCATGGGCAGCCCCCCAGGGCTCCACCGCACCAGAGGACCCCGCCACGTCCCCCCCACCGTACTTGTAGACCATGCCGTGGCAGACGATGACAGTGCCGTCGTCCGAGCCCGAGGCGAAGAGCGGGTAGCGCTTGTGGAAGGCAACGCTGCGCAGAGCTTTCTTGTGGTGCCTGTGAAGACAGCGGGCATGATGGCGGGG
>NW_010113388.1:14722-50329 GCF_000699245.1 Pterocles gutturalis | reverse complement strand
GTAGGGGTTGGGAGCTGCCGCGGTTGTTGGCTAATTCAATACTCTGAGCAAACGTGAGGTAATTTATTTTGCTTTTTGTGAGTGTCGTGCCCAGAGAGAAAGCCCGGGTAAATAAAAGCCTTTCCACGGTGTTCTTCCCCTTTCCTGAGGCGTCGGTGTGTGGGGAAAGGGGAAAAGCCCACCGTTCTTCTCCTGAGGAGAGCCCTTACTGCACGGCCACGGCTGAAGTGACACCTCCAGCCCAGCCCCGGCCTGACCCGGCCCCGCTACAGCCAGCCAGCCAGCGCCCTGCATCCTTGGTGTCCATCAGGTCTGTGTCCCCACAGCAGCTTTCCCTTGCCTTACACAAGTCTTAAATCAGGTGCAACAGGAGCAGCCTTTTCTCTTCTTCAAAGCCAAACTGCTGGGTGCTGGTGACTGGGCTGATGCCATCATTAGGCACCAGAGTTAACGCTCCCTTGGGAAACTTTGTTGTGTACATCATGCATTATATACACAGATATTAAATTTAAATTTGCAAAGTTAAGCACACAAACAGTAGGAAGTGTTGAAATTCAGGCTGTCCATACACATTCTCAGGAGGAATAACAGAGTTATCCTTTATCTTCACTGGTACCGAAGGGGAATAACACATTTTGCCAGGGAGTTCCAGACACTCACTGACACGAGTACCTGCATCACTACATACCCACCACCGTGGTGAATTAAGAGCCTGCAAAGACCCTAGGTACCTGCAAGTTTCACATTCAAGCAAAATCTTAACTACAACCTAACTCTTGCTCCAGCTACACACAAGTGCAATAGAGGTTAGAGGTGGTAAAGTAACACCCAGGTTTTATTAGCTCAGCTACTTGACATCAAACGACATTCTGCTTTGCAATGGCAGAGCCACCCTGTCCTGAGAGAGGGAGACAAACTCCACTTTAAAAAACACATTAAATTATTCAGCCAGCCAAACACAGTGAAGTTAATAGACCTCTCTCTCCCCAATGCTACAAATTTTAGCCAATTAGTCATTACGCCACATCTGTGAAGTGGGTTAATTTAACTCCTCTCATTTTGCATAGGAAGGAGGCAGAAAGGTTAGGGGACTGGCCCAAGGCCACAAAGAGCACTCAGAGCTGAGCCTAGAAAGCAGACTTCTTGTTTCCCACGCCTACGTTTCAACAGCTAGACTTGGCTTGCCTACACCAGAAAATAGACTGGCAGAGCTATAGCTGTGTAATTATACCAGAACAGTTTATGCTGGAATAACTCTCCTTGCGGACATTCTCCTCCAGATGGAAAGTGACTTCCCAAAAGCTGTCCGAATGAATTCGCTCAACAGCACACACTTTGGGATTTGCCTTCCCCCAATTCCCCTCTTCATTTTGGGGGGTCAAAATTCCCAAGATGTGGGTCTCGGCAGCATTTTGAAGCCTTTGATCACTTTCACAGACCACTGAAAAGCAGAGACAAATCCAAAACATCATTGAAATGCTACAAGTCGTCTTGTCAAGATTTTTATGGTGCTTTTCATCAAAATGTTGAAAACTGAAAGCTTCCAGCTGGCTCTCCTTACAGGTAATAATTTAATAGCTAACAGCTTTTCTCCCGAAGCTGCTGGAACCTGCTTGAGCCATGGAAGCTGATGGGAAAAGCCAAACCCATCCTCTACAGTAATTATTTCTGATTTTTTAAATCCTGCTGCTCCATAAGCTTTCAAAACCAAATGAAGCTGTGAAAACAAGGAGGAGTGACCAAAGGACAAGGAACAGATAATAAAGTGAAAGGGTGTGCCTTTATAAATAGGACTAACTTTGTAATAGTTAACTCCAAGGACCGCAGAGATGAGCACATCTTCACTACAGCAACGTGGGGGTGAATCACTGGTTCCAATGCAAAACTGAGCTGCAGCAAGAGGTTCACAGCGATTTACATGAACCACACACCCCGCCCCAAATTAGGCTTGGCAGAGCAGCTATGATCATCTCAAGGACCAAGCAATGGTTTGGGGATCAGGAGACCAGGGTTCACATCCAACCATGGTTAGAGTTCCTCAGCGTAACTTCAGCCAAGTCATTATTTCTCTGCATTTCAGTTCTACATTCCTAAAATGCAGTGAATAATGCAATGGGATTTTTTTCTTCTGCTGAGCAATGCCCCAAGAGCAATCCTTAGCTTTGCCACAGACTTTTGAGGTCACTTCAGAGACATAGATGTCACTTCAGCACACTTCTGAAAGACCGATTTCCGGAGCCCCTGTGAGCCCAGTGGGCAGCCCCTTTCCCTTCCATTCCCACCAACAAGACCTAAGCAGCCTTCACCCAGGGCCCTGCCTGCCCTGGAACAGTGTCCTGCCACACAAGCCCAGCTGCCCCAGGGATCACAGGCTGTGCGGACAGCCACCTCCTTGAGACCCATCCCCTCCAGGCATTCCCTCAGTCTCCACAGGCCTCCAGTTCTCCCTCCTCCTGTGTGCTGGAGATGGCAGAGATCCCCCATCTCACAGGGACTCTGGGAGGAGAACTTAATTCCTCAGTGCTTGTCAGTAACCTGCCTTGATGGGTCTCACTGATGGGCTCAGCCTGTTTTCAGTGAAATATTTAAACATTTAACCCCTATATATGTGTGCATATGCACATGCATGTCTGTCAGAATTATTCAAAGTAACCGTCATGCTTTTTATGTAAATTCTGGTTTAAATTATCTAATTCTCCTTTTATACAGACCTGTATAAGGTGAAGCTGGTATTATGTATTCACATACATAGTAGCTCATCATAAACTCTAGATTTATTTATACTCGATAAATTAAGGAAAAGGTATCTCTAACATACTGTTGCCTTGGACAGCTATGGAAAACACAGAGCAGCAGAACCCTGCATCAGCTTTCTTCTCTTTGGAGTGAACTCCCTCGTCTCTACCCACAGAAGGGGCACTTTGAAGACAAACTGGATCAAATCCCAACATACTTTGAAGAGGACAAACATAGACCTTTCTTTACTTCACTGTAAGTTGGGCAGTCTAAAAACCATATAAGCACTAATCTATTCATTATTCCATCTCCCCCTCTTCACTACAATAAAGCACTGTTTTACACTTACATGCATCAATAAAAAGACCTATAAAGAAAATAATGAACATCCTTGAATATCTTCAGAGCATACCCTATTAGTTTTAAAAGGGACACAACATACTGTACCCTTTGTATTGCACCAAGATAAAAACCTATAGATTAATTCCCATTAAAACAGTTGGTATTTTCAGGACATGCAGATGTAATTTATGGACAGGCACAATACTCATAATAGCTCAAAGGCCACAGAAACTGTAGATCTGTGTCTGTTACTGTAGTTGTACAGGCATTCATTGTACAGGGAGCAGTTGAAAAGGCAGAGTATGTAATCTGAATACTAAATTTGTGAATAGTTTCTCACTTGGGCTGGTTAGGCTTTTCAAGAGCAGCGGATGCTTTGTGAGGGACTTGGTAGAACATTCTGCTAATATATCACATGGTTCCTGCATTTTCTTGTCTTATCTTTTCTGTTAGAGCTTTATTCATGAAGACACAATATTGGATTCTTAAAAGGGCACCAGCTCCTGCTCTCTGCTCTCCACCTGAATTCAGTGTGCTCTGTGTGAGACTGTTTCCACAACAAATACTTCTTCCTTCTATAAAGTGGACAACTCTAGATGTGCATGATCCAAAAAGTACACAAGAAACAAACATCCTTTCCCTCATCCCTATGTATTCCAATTGCTACATCCAAGTTACTTGGAAAATAGTATTATATTTCCTATTTTATTATCAATAATAAAAGTGTACAGGTTTTCTCTTTTATTACAAAGATATAAATGTATACGGATATATCATTTATGAGGAAGGGCAATTCTAAAGTGTCCTAACAAAATTTAATTATGACACAAGCTACTAACAGAGAAGCCTTGAGCCTGGGATAATTTTTATTCTTTGCTTGTACAGCACCTAGCACAATGAGGGTTTATGCATGCCCTAGCTTCCCACTTAGTACTTCAACAAAAATAAGAATTAACTCTTGCTTTGCTTATAGCTGGAAATCACAGTACTGACAGAATTATATACATCCCATGCTGAACAGAGAACAGCACAGAATTAGGGAGTTCATGAAACAGCTGACACAGAAGTGTGCTGGTTCTATTTAAATTAGTGGCACTGCTGGAGGCATTCAGGCAGATGCTACTCAGGCTGAAATTTGACAAAATTTTAGGTGTCAATTATGTTGATTATTACAAAGTACTAGGGAACATTCAGTGACAAATGACCACACTCACAGCCTTGCAACATCTGAAAATTTGATGGGAAGGGAGTTCTCCTTCAATTTCTCTAGGACAAGATTAACATGAAGGGTAAATCTCAAAAGGCCAAAAGTTTCCATTTGGGTTTGAAGGGGCTTCTGCAATGCAGAAAACATCCATATGAAGCTTTCTTGAGGGTACCAAATTAGGCTGCAGGCATCCTGGCAGCAGGTCTTCCAATGCTTCTGACACTTACCTACTGCCTTCCACCTGATATACCACAGCTACATTGATAGATCTCATCCTGGGGAAATACAGAAAAGGTAAGGCCACCCTATACGTCCATTTCTGAACTTGAAAAGAGTTACCACTGCAGCTCTTTAAAGCTTGGCAAAGAATTGAGATGTAAGGACATATATTTTAATCCAACCTACCCGTTAGTGCACAGCATGGGGCCAGGAGCCACAGTGGTGCCCAAGCCAGCATGGCAGGAACCTCATCAACCAGGGTCCATCCCACAGCCCCAGCATGGGAGCAGGGCACACCAGAGACAATGGCTAGGTCTAAGAGCCCTCCTCTTCAGTCACAACTGCAGTGATGAGCAGGTCCGAGGTCAAGCCAAAAAGTCAATCTGCAGATCAGGATCAGCAAGGCCCATGGCTAGGCAGGGGCATGACTATGGCCAAGCAGGACACCAGTCCTCTTCCACCATAGTCCAAACAAAGAACAAGTCATGGGGCTGAGCTTAAATGGGCTCCTGGCCCAATGGCAGGTGTGTGGGTGGAGGCCCCAGCTGAGGCTGATCAGGGTCATTAAGGTCTGTTAGTGCCTTCAGGGTCCTCACCCTGGCCACCTAGCTTCCACTCTGAACAACTATGGACAGGAGTTCTCAAACAAGGAAAAAAATAGCAGACCTCATGATAAAGTTAGATAGTCTAATTGACTGTGCACGCTCTTGCTCAGCAGGAGCTGTTGGACATCTCACTTCTTCTTTGCTGAAGAGTGATGCTGTGCGTGAGGGAAGTAACTGGCATGTTTTAAGCTGACGTCTCACCTTACCTTGCAGAAGCCTGCAGATCTCCCTGGAAGTTAAACACTCCATTTTCCCTGATTCTACCTGGGTGCTTGTATGATTTCCCTCAGAGTCCCAGGGCCTTCCTTCAAAACACCTGAAGGATGGCCTGTTTATTAATTTCACTCCTTACTTGCCATGTTTCCAAAAACACCACCAGCCCTGTTCAGCGTGCATAGCTACAAAAAAGTCAGCATGGATTTACAGGCATGTACGTTACCCTCCTTCGCCCTCATCCCTATTCATTCACCACTTTTCCAGCATCATGCTGGTGCTTGTAGGGAATCGGGGAGAGGCAGGGATGCTGGGTTGTAGACTAGTTGCTGCGGTGGTCAGGGACTAAACAGGTAAAGCATCTTTCAGGCTGACGTCAGCTCCTGCAGGTGCTTGGCTCTGCAACATGACCTGATGCAGGGGCCAGGCATGGCTGTCACAGGCCAGGGGAGCAGGGCAGGGATTAGTCCCTTCCGTGCTGCTCAGCGCAATGCACAGGCTCCATGCGAGCAGTTCAGTGTGAAGTACTGCCTCTGCAGCAAGCACTGGTGTGAAAAGCTGCCATCCAAGCCAGGCTTTTGATCATTGCAGAAATGGTACGTCATCAGGGTCTCATGAGTAATGAAGTCAGAACATAAAATTGTCTGAGAAAACAAGAACGCCCAGCCCTCCACCTCTAGAAGTGGTACAGCTGAGCCAAAGGCTGACACTATCATCTCAGAGGTGAAGGACAGCCTGGGGACTGAGCCTAAGTCTGGATTGTGGATGACGTGCTTTCAATGCCTTGCTTTGGAAGAGGATATACATTTTCCCCCTGCATTTATAGGGGGTATTCTGCTATAAGTGCTCTGTTTAGCCTCCTGTTCCTCGGCTGGTTCTGGAGCCCATGGAAAAGGCTGATGTGTCCAGACTGCAACTCCAAGCACCAAAATTAGAGTCCTGCTTGTAGTCACTTTCCAGAGGAGCATTTCTTTCTCTGGTGACTACACAGGGAGGCTGGAGATATCAGCTGGCTAAATTAGTTATTTAGAGTGGGTGAATATCCCTGATGATTCTTCTGTTCGCCACCTAGAAGATAAAGCTAATAAAATTTTTTCTCCTTTGTCAACTGTGTTGAGAATCAGGAAGACCTCAGCGAGAGGGGCAGGGACTTGGATGCGGCTGTGATGGATCCTTTGCAAAACAAGGAGTTTGTATGCCTCACTTGTGCCCACAAGTAACGTGTCATCATAAAATGTCCTGTCCTGGCATTTGATTGTGAAAATACAGCCACCTTAAATTAACTGGCCACATAATCAGTTTTGAAGTGGAGCCAGGTTAACTTTGATTAACCACAAGCAACAATTTAGATCATAAAAATAAAACATTAGCATCTTTTTACACTGTCCTCAGTGTTACATGAAACAACGTTTGACCACAGCCTTTAAAAGCTGCCTGTTAATTTTTATTGTGAAGCATTCTGCTGTCTCGCTCCAGCAGCAGAGCTGATGGAGTGCTCCACAGCCTTCTTTTAGGAGACTGATTCATTTAGCTGTAGAGGATTTCTTCATTTTTCAAAGTTTTATTTATTGTCTTATTTTACTCTAGGAAAGGAATAACATTTCTCTGCGTTCAGACATTACCCACACATAATTGTGCAAACGAAGAAAACATAACTTCATTCTTGTGGTTTGAAAATGCCTCCTTTTCCTGTTTATTTATTTTTTAAGAGGGAAGCGTTTCCATTTTTAAATTCTCCTTTGGGGATTTAAATCAATGAAGACATCATTTGGTCTCTGTATTAAAAAGACAATCTTTTACTCCCGGCTACTGACAATAAACCGTCATTTTTTTCTGAGATCTGGAAGACCAAATGTTACTTTCTGTTTATTGGCAACATGAGGGATTCTTCTAACTAATAGTTTGGGTGGTGGAACAATGGCTGAGGAAGATGTCCTGTTATCAGGTATCTTCTCTTCACTGCACATGCCTGAGCTTGTACCACTAGTATCAACAGAAATTCTCTTGTGGACTTCAGCTGAAAAGTCCCCATCTAAAATCTACCAAAGTAAAAAAACAAAGGTTCAAATTTTACAGTATTATGAGGACATAAATAGAAAAACCTTTGCAGATATTATCATAATCTTTGTCTTAAAAATTCTTTTCTGAATTGTTTTTGCCAGTTTATTGCATCCCTACAGTGGTAAAGAGTGTTCTCATAACAAAGCTTCCCTCATGCACAGCACTCACAGAGTTTATTATGAAGCCCTACAGAGGGTCTCAGCTTACTCGTTGCATTAGAAAGGCAAATGTTCTTCATAGTGGCTTGCTGCCGATTTGGGTTTGTTGGGATGGTTTCTAATTCAACAAGGGTATAATTTTACGTTCAGCTCTGAAGTTTGGTTAAAAATAGCTATTGAAAACGATCCTTAAAATCTGAAGATGTTTTCCGTGGAAATTGTATCCAAAGCAGCTATAGTTCTTGAGCCTTGACTTGATCCTAAAGTGATTTCCACACTATATTGAGTTGCCTTAACTGGCTGACAACAAAATCATGACCCTCCAGTGAGGTTATCCTAGATGGTTCATGCAAGACTTTTGCACATTTGCCCCTTGGAAATCAAGTGTTTGTCTGGCTGTAGATGGTGACTTCCTCTTTTGTAAGACAAAAGAGCTCTGTTGAAAACCCTCCCTTAGTTGTCATCAGCCTAAAATCAGAGATACTGAAAGAGGAAAAACTAAGACAACGACTTCTCTAAGAATTATTGTCTATGGCTGCTCCTCAAGTAGACAGAGCTATGAAAAAAACCAAAATGCCAAACTCTGGGTCTAACTTCACACTTCTTCATGGGAATGTTTTTTTATTTTTCCACTCTCTCCTGAAAGAGGTTTCCGACTTTAGATAAGGGAAGCTCCATCAGCTGCTTCATAGAGCAAAACTGACACCCACTGGCCACCCCCAGTACTTGAAACATTTTGAGCTGTGGAGCAAGCCTGGCTTCAGGGCAGAGCAGGAGGAAGGAGAGGTGGAACAACCTTTTAGCTCATCTCAGCCCTTCTTCCTTACAGCACGCAGCCTCAGCCTTGTCAGCGGCAGTCCCGAAACACCACTGCCATGCAGTGGGAGGATGCCCAACGTCCTGCTCAGGCTCCCTAGGGAATCGGTCGCATCAGCTCCTCTCACATGACAATGACAGGGCTCCTATCCCTTTCTGTAGGAAGATGGACCAGCTTTACTGACCATTTTCCCCCTGAAATTCAGGATGGCGTTTCATTTGGTCAGTCTCGGGTTTGCTGTGCCCGCTCCAGCAGAGGTCCGTCTCTTCTGCGTCCCACATTTCTCTGCAGTGTTCTCGTTCCTCATCACGCCGTCACCTCCGATCGCTGGGGCTGTTACTGAGGCTCCCAAAGATAATGTTTCCTACCAAGTGCTGTCGCCTGTGTGTTGTGTGAAGCGTCCCTTTCAGCCTCCCTGTCACAGCACAGGCCAGAATTACATTGGCACTTGTGCATTTATTTTCCAATCGCATTGCTTGCTCGTATATGATTTGCTATCCACTTAGGCACTTCCAATGTGATTGCCTTGTAAATAGCTCCTTCCTACCAAATATCTTTGTTTTAGATTATATTTATCTCCTCATGGAGAACTTCAGTCTTCCCTGAGATTCAATCTAATTCTCTTATTTCCTCCACATGTCGTATATCGTCGTGTGCTACTCTCTGGTATTATTCCTTGCTCCTGTCTGGGTTTTGAAACTCTCCTCTCTTACATGTTACTGATTTCATACAGTACATTATATTCTACATGGAACATGTCACTTTGCTGAAGGGTACGTTATTGTTTTTATGTAACCAGTGTGCCCTTTTATGCCTGCGTGATCAGTTTGCACTTTAGCTATTTTACACATCCTGGCAGTACATTATTCAAAATTTAAAGCATGGTATCTCTAAAGCACTGTCCTGTTTCTTATCACAGTTTCCAGGTGGTGTAGAGTAACTTAACATGGTTAAACAGGGAAGAATGGTTTTTAACACTGAGCAGCCTCACCGGTGCCCGCTCTCCCTGCCCGTGCCGCTGCCTGAGGTGGCTCAGCCTCAAGGGAAAAAGGAAAGCGGGGTAAACTGAGCCGTCTCTTTCTGAACACTCAGATGTTCAGATCGTCCCACAAGGGTTTGAAAGAATAGGCAAGCTGCTCTAATATTTTAAATAATTGTTTTTTGGAGACCGTCAACAGAAATGAATACTCAGACTTCATTTTACTATTCTCCTTTCAGCTTTTAACTTCGCCAAGTGAGCAAAGTCAGAATCACAGAACGGTTTGGGTTGGAAGGGATCTTAAAAGCCCATCCAGTTCCAGCCCCCTGCCATGGGCAGGGACACCTCCCACTAGCCCAGGTTGCTCAAAGCCTCATCCAGCCTGGCCTTGAACCCCTCCAGGGATGGGGCATCCACAGCTTCCCTGGTCAACCTGGGCCCCTGCCTCACCACCCGCACAGGAAAACATTTCTTCCTAATATCTAATCTAAATCTGCCCTCTTTCAGCTTAAAAGCGTTACCCCTCATCCTATTGCTACATTCCCTGATAGAGAGTGTCCTCTTGCATTGTTTAGGGGAACTTGAAGTTACAAGATTATTTGATGATGTTTAATAGCTGGTTAATTAATAAGTTGAAGGCAATAAGTGACAGCAGCCTTTCTAAGAGGACCAGAGGCTCAGTTGCTCTGTATTTCCCTAATACTAGATATATCCCCTTCAGCCTCAGCAAATTCCTCTTGTCCATGGCCTGACTTCAGGCCAGGCTGGATCCCAGCCTGGGGGATCACCAATACCTCTGTCAGCATCATCAGGGGGAACTGGCCAAAGATTTTAGGGCCACTCACTGCCACGTACCCAGCATCAATATTACAGGGGAGGAAGATCCCCCCTTGACTTCCTGAGTCCTGGGTCCAACTGCTTTGGCTCAGCCCCGTTGTGAGCCCAGCCCAGCTCTGAAGCATTTGCCTTTCACAGGGGTCCATGAGGGACAAGTTGCGGGTTAACAAGGCAAAACTACTTGGCCCACAGCTGTGCCCTGGTATTTGTGAGCAGGCAGAGATGCCCTGCCTGCCCAAGCATTCAAGAGCGGAGGGGAAGGAGGTGGAGGAAAGGTCCCATCCAAGCACAGACATACCAGGAAGGCTCAGCGGCTTCAGCAGAGTTATTACGGAAAGTGCCAGTTGGGAACCTGTCTGTCGCAGAACAAATATTCTTTATTGCATCTCGCTTTGGTTTCCAGTCTTGCCTGAATTACAGTTTCTCCCAAAGTAAAATGTGCAGCCTGACAGCCAGCATGTGAGGTAGTTACCTGGAGAACATGGAGCTCGGTCATCCCCAGATGTCACCATTTCCCCAAGGCGGTGGCCACTGCCAGGACAGAGGGGACACCCTGCTGCCTGGCTGTGGGAGCCTGGGCTCCCCGAGCTCCCTCTGCAGAGAGGGGGTCCTGCTCAATGCTGGAGGGAAGCAGCAGATACCTCTCCCCAGATTTCCTTCTGCAGTGATATTAAAATAACACTAAGCTGCTGACAGCTACACCTCAGTTATTGATTTTCCTTGTTTAAAGCTTAGCCATTATTTCAGGCATGCAAAAATCCATTGCATCAGAATGATTTGTCAGTAAATTGCTTTTTATGTTAAAAAGGGAGGGAAAAAATGACGTTCAGTAAAGAGTCCTGGGATTTTCAGGCTATGCCTCAGGTAACGGTGGGGTTGTGAGAATACAGTAAGTCCTCACCTCGATTCATGCCTGCACAAATGATATGCTTTCTCTGCTGGCTTCCGTTTTAATATTAGTTTTCTTATTCAGACTAGATTTGTCTCTATATAGTGGGATTCCTGGAGGAGAGAGTTGTTCATATAGACGAACCTCACATTGTTTAGCTTTCAAATTTCATTTTTCAGAGCAATTTCTGAAAAAGGACCCACCTCATCACCCTCCTGAGTATTTGCTTATTCAAGGTCTGCAAAGAGGGATAATTTGCTCCAGCTCTCAGTGTCTGGGCAGAAGAAGAGGCTGTATGTTTGCAGAGGCACAGGACCCATTTTGGTCATGTTTTGCAGACATATTGAACACACAGTCCCCGCGCTCTCCCGTACTTTTCAGGTCATTGTTCTGAAAGCACAGTCCTGCTGGGATGCGAGGTGTAGCGGGGTGTATCTGCTTTGCAAGTTCCCAACTCCATATTAAGCGTATGGTGTTGATGTACAACCCTGAGCTTATTCATATTTGACTTTTTAAAGCTAGACATCACACCCACTCTGCTGCATCCTATTGAGACCTCTTCCCTGTGCCATTAACTGTGAGGTTAGGATCTTACTGCCCGTGTTTCCGTCTTCTCATATTAATACCAAGCAATATATCTGCAACAACGGAAACAATAATCTTTCCTACATAGCAACAAATGATTCAAGGACACTTCTGAAATGCAGACGGAAGCCCTTTGCAAACTGACACTGGCACATTCGAAGGTTGGAATTCTGAGAAATCCAGCAGAGAGAGAGAACTTGGAGACCGTTCAAAGTCATCTATGAGTGTATTTCACCAGAATCATACACGGATGGAAACACATTTGTGCTGCTGGGTAAAGACTAGTCACATCCCCCATATGTTAGTCTGTGTTTATATATGTTGACTTGTTGGCTGAGTGTTCAGCATATAAAATACAGAACAGAAGAACTTCAAGACACTGAAACCCTGTCTTCTCCTACCTTCACCGAGAAGTCTCAACATCTCTACAGAGGTCCAGACATCCAGTCTAGACGTGCAATCCAGACACTTTGTGTAAGTGATACGAATTCAGGAAGAAAATCCCAAGAGCCTATTTGAACAGTGTTTTCAACGCAAACTTGTTTATAGACTCACAACCAGTATTTCCATGATTTTACCAGCTATGTTTCTGTCGTGAGGCAGCTGCTTGTTTTTACTTTGATAACTAAGAACTGCAAATGTGGTTGTTTGGGGTTTTTTTCCCCCTGATCTTTCAGCTTTCCTTTCAGCTGCATGAAACATGTAGACTTTTTCCTCTCAGTTTTCAGGTTTAGGTCTCAATCCAACAAAGCACTTAAACCAATACCTTCACTTGAAGTTAGCTCTTTTTTTTTGTCATCAGGAGGTTGAATTAGATGAGCTCCAGAGGTTTCCTTTCCAATGTAAATTATCCCCACACACACATGAACAGTAACAGTACTTAATATTGTCTGTAAGATTCTCCCGTGGCCATCACAGAACAAAAAGCCTCAAAGGTGTTACAATCCACATATACGAGAAGAAAGGACAGAAAGAAAGGACAACATAAGATGCAGAAAAAGAGTTGTCTTCCAGTGGTCTAATAATTTTTTTACAGTATCATGGATATCAGGAAGAGGTTTAAAGGGAAATTGTGTACTCATCCCAGTTTTTTGCCCTTCTTGTATATTTAAAATCCATAGCTAATTTCCAGTCTTTCAATTACTCTTTTGGTTTGGGCTTTTTATTATTTTTGAAGGTATTTGAAAAATAAATACACTGATCAAAAGGCTTTCTGGAATTGTAGCTTGCTTTCTACCTTTTCATAAATAATGGAAATACACAGCCGAGGCGTAGTAAGCGTGTGGCTGTACTATTTATTGCTTTCCTCTGGGGAGCCATTTATCTTACAACTACTAGAGTTTACTTTCGGAAACCTGTCTGATTGTAACACTTGCAAATGCATATTTCGAAAGTTGGCTCTGATAATTTATGCAGTCAGGCTTCCAGATCACACCTTATTTCTAAATGTTCCCTTTTCACATGATGCTCCCCATTTTCAGTAAAACAAAGGGGGGAAAAAGCCCACCTGTGATATATCTAAAGGGAAACCTACGTAGATGAAGAATAAAATTTCCATCACATTGCTCTCAATATCACATTAGTCCTTTTAGGCTACAACCTACACCATACATACAAAGATCAAAAAAATAGGCAAAAGGTAGAATTTTGTACAAATTTCTAATAGAAAAAAAGTAGCTATGCAATTTTATACTACCTGAAAACTGATCCCTTACAATTTACCTCAACAGATAGAAAAATGTCTAATTTAGTGGAGTGTTTTCCGTCAGAAATCCGAACTGGTTTTGGTCTTTGTTTTTCTATTTTGTTTTCTGCCAGTCAAATTTGAAAAAAGTCCACTCCAAATTTAAGTTTTCTACTTTTGGATGTATATTTCTGGATTTGGGATGTCCCATTTTCCTAGGGAAAAAAGCAGTATGCTGAATGGAAATTATTTTACTGTCTATTTTTTTTTTTGGTTCAAATTTTCTATTAAAAAAATTGGATGTGAAGTGTTCAGCTAGTTTTAATCTTTATTCTTGCTTTCAGTCCATAGCTTCAGGCAAGGCAACAGACTGAAGAGAGGGCAGAAACAAGGAGAAGTCCCCAGAAAAAGTTCTGTGAAAGGAAAACCAAGGACAATAACCAAGGAATAATATTGTTGGCCTTATTTTGAACCAGTTCCTTGTTCAGAGTTAGCAAGCCCCAGTATTCAATGATTTCTTACCACCATATTTAACAAATGAAACCAAGGCCACAGTTACAAATATCAGGGCATTCCAGATCATTTTTTCTCTGC
Source organism: Pterocles gutturalis (assembly GCF_000699245.1). Taxonomy (NCBI): domain Eukaryota; kingdom Metazoa; phylum Chordata; class Aves; order Pterocliformes; family Pteroclidae; genus Pterocles; species Pterocles gutturalis. Next base: position 36,403 of record NW_010113388.1, on the reverse strand, counting down.
ATATTTTACCCCTTGCACCAACGGAGTTTCATGTTGCCGAGTGTGAGTTGTTCCCGTCAAGCAGCCCTTACACAAAAGGAACTGGAACATTTTTGGACATTTTAATGTTTGCCTGTAAGAAAACCAAAGTGAGATATAATCTCCTGCCCCTACATATGCCTGTTTGGTGTAGGGTGCTATAAGCCAATTTCGGCATGGCAAAGGCCACGTTGTCATTTTTTGTCTAACATCAGCTACTTCTCAGCGAGGGAATCATACCTTATCGTTTACAATAAGCTGGCTACCCAAAATTAACGACGGATATTTTTAGGGGTGCAATTTTGAAGGACCAAGAGGAGATGGTCAAACATTGCACTGCAGATGCTGCCTTTGCAGTTGCACAGGTTTGCAGCGAATCTCTTTGAACCCTTCCAGAGCAAAACAAAATCTTTCCTACTACGTTAGCTCCTAGTGCTCTCCAGATCCATCTGTGCACAGCATCCATCCTTCCCGAACTCCTCACCATCCTCACAACCTATCCTGGTAAAAGCAGGGTCACAACTGCTTCTCACAAAACCAGAATTAGGGAGCATGTGGGCTGCTTGCCGTCTTCTCCAGCCTGAAAAATGTCCCCTGACAAAAGGTTTTAGAGCAGGAAAGAGAGGGGTAATTCATGAAACAACCCCCAAAAGTTTCCACTCCATGTGAACTTTCTTTTTCTGTGGTAAGAGGCAGGTGATTTTGGTGTTCACTATCAGTTTTTCCTATTGTCATCACACAGAGTTAATGTAACTGCCATGCTATAGTACTATACATCTGCTCTTTGAAGTGCGCCGCTGAACATCAGTTAGGCAGTAGTTATGCTTTTCATGGTGTCAGAGTAATTAACATCCCCTTCGTTGTAAGTATGTGATGAAACAATACATTAAAAGACCCCACAGAACATACCAGAAAGGGTTTAAACGGTAGGAAAAAAAACAAAAAAAAATTATAAAGATCAGGGCTGCATTTCAGCACATCCCTTTGGGTATGGTGAAGCTGGAACCTGGTCAAAATCCCACTAGTGGGAATTCAGCAAGCGTGCCCGGCTACACGGCAGCACGGAGCTGAGGATGGAGGAGCATCGTTTGCTGGGGCTCCGGACTGGAGACACCTGAGCTCCTTGGATTCCCTTTTGTTCTCCATTTGTCCACCCTAAAGCCTCTCTTTCTCTCTTTTTTTTTTATTCATACAGCGTTGAGTTTCATTAAATGTTTATGACCCTATTACAGGATACAGTTTTAGATGACTATAATAAAAGGGAGTTGATAAAACTTCATTATCTGTGGTGGCAGAGGAAGAATAAAATCTTACACCTTCAAGTTTGTCTATAACATTGGTTGTAATAACTTTTTTAAAAGTCAAAGCACACAGGGAAGAAAAAAAAAAAAAAAACCAAACCTGAAAAGGCAAAGTTGCTGTTCCTGGATTCAGTGTCACAACATCACCCTTGGAAACTGGTATATCAAGCATATCAGGAAAACTTTACAAAAGCCACAGTTTCTTTGCCACTGCCTATGTGATTTCGGGCCAACACCTTTTTGTTGCCTGTGGTAGGAGGGTGGGAAGTATACGATGGTCAAAGTACAAGAGTATCAGCTCAGCAAGGACAAATTTATACCCAGTCGGGGTGTGAAGCTTGGAAATTCCTGTGATCTTTTCCTTTAAAAAATAAATTGCTGGCACTTTAATCATTTATCAGAAGGAAGAGAGTGTTTGTTTCAAAGGCGCAGAATGAGGGCTTTAAAATTAAAGTCTGCTCATCTTCAGCTTCTGAGTGAATGCAGGAGTAATAAGGATTTTCAGATCTGCAGAGATGTTTTAATTCCTTTACGTTCTACAGGGAAAAAAAAAAAATCTCTTTTCCTCCCTGTTGCCAGGTGTGCAAGAAGCGACATTTTGATAAAACCCACTTCTCAGTTTTGAGTTTTATAAAATAAGAAAAAAATATGCAAGCCACCCCTGAGAGGTACTGCACGTCCCCATGGTCTGGGGGAGGCCATGGGGGTTTCAAGATATAAAAAAAAAAAAGCTTTCTCTGCATGGAAGAGCCAGCTCTGCTGGAGGGCAGCACAAGCCGTGGCCCCGCTTGCCAGCTGTGGGCTCCAGATGTGCTGTTGGAGAGTGGACACCAAGCTGGATGCCTCCCTCTCCCCACCTACTCCTGGTCATGAAAACTGAGGGTGCTGCTTGTTCCAACAGCGGTTACGCCTCCGTCAGACATGGACAAAACACTGTGGGGGCACCCAGAGGGTTGGCGGCTGCTGGAGAGGGGGAAACGGCAATGCCCTGGGGTCGGGGCGTCCCCTGGCCCCAGCACAGCATGCAGGCAGAGGAAGGAAGCCAACCAACAAAAGGAAGAGGCAGGTGTGCAGGGGGAAGGGTGAGGAGATGAGAGATATGGGGCAGGATGAGGCACTGGATGGGAAAAGCTGCATTTAAGGAGCCATTTTTGTATCTGAGACAGGCAGCAGGAGCACACAGCTCCTTCCTTACTCATGGCACCAAGGCTTGTGCACCGGCATCGCCCCTGCTTGGGGAGCCTCGGCCATGTCTCCTCTGCAACGTGCTGGGGGGGATGTGATGACCTCTGCCTGGTAGAGTTGCTATAGATCTAGTGCTGGTTTGATTAAATTTGGACTATCAGTGCTCTGGATTGCCATGGCTGGGGAGGGCTGGTTCTCCCTTCGCCCACCTGGAAATGCATCTGCAGGTTGTGGTCCCGGTCCTTGCTACCACTCCGGTTTGGGCTTTCAGCCTGCACACAGGTCCAACACTCGGCCTTTCAGCTGGAAACATGAGGGCTAGAATAAGCTCATTTAAAACCCTCTTCATATAAGCAGAAATGCTGTGAGGTTTGGCAAAATCAGCAGCTTCCCAGCTTTCCCAATTTTTTTTTAGAAGTTAAAAGGGAAACTTAGAGTACTCCTGAGCTTGAAAGGCCCAATAACAAACTTCTTGCACTACAAAAAGCCCTGTTGCACACACGGGATCATAAACGTGGAAGGTCTAGATACAGGATCACATGTGTGCTAGAGCCAACAGCCCCGCTTGCAAAACCAAAGCAGGTCCAGGCTTTGGCTCTGCCAATGGCACGTGTGCAGATGTCCCACTGGGGCACCTGGTGCTAGAAATACAGCAAGTCAGCACAGAACCTTCTGTTGCAACCTGTGAAAAAGATCAGGAGGTGGAAAGGGGCAGTTGAGGGGAGAAGGGAGACCTTTGAATGGTCTTTGAGTAAGATCTGTTTTCTGAAAGTGGAAGCAGCCATCTCGTGGTTGATTCTCGATGGTTGGAAGCAACTATGTCCCCCACCCCACCAGAAACTAACCTCAGGTACACTTTGTGTGTCAAAATACCATTTCAGTTCGATGTCTTGGATGGAAACTGCTCGACATGAAAGAGGCAGTTTCTTAGAGATGTCATTAGAATTTGGGGTTTCTGCCCACATGCAAGAGAGTGGAAAGATGCTTTTAAGACGTTGTTGGAGCAGCCCCATTTGATACATCGGTTTGTGGGACGGACTGTGCCTCCCAGGCCTTAGCTAAGGTTTTAACTTAGTGTGGCTTGAGCCCCGGGGGATAAAAAGGGGTTCAGTGAGTACCTGCCAAGGCTCCTCAAAGGTAAAACTGAAGCTGGTGCCTATTAGTCAGAAACCACCACAAAGCAGCAGAGCCGGAGGACACCGAAGCCCTGGGTGTGCTATTTAACACCTGCCAGCTTGCAGCACAACTGCATCCTATGAGGCTGTTTCCACTTGCACTTGTGGTTAGCAAAACCAAACCCCAAATCTTCAGCAATGACTTGAACACTTTTTCTCTAAGGTTACTGCTGAAAAGGACTGTCATTGCAGGTCCGAATCTCAGTGAGGAAAACACAGGTTGAATGTGCAGTCTTTTTTTTTTTTTTTTATGGAGAGTTTGGTTTCAGGAAAGATGTGGCTCAGTGATGGGGAGAAAGGGATCAGGGAGATGAAAAGAGCATAAGGAAAGGAGACTGCTGAGAACACATTGCCTCTGTGGAATAAAAGTTTTTCTGCACACTCAAATTCCTTTGAAAATCCAAAGCCATAGGGATAAGGCAGTGAAGTGCCTGCCTTTTAGCTTCTTTTAAAATACCCTCCAGCCTGTGACCACTTAAACAGGGGTTAAGGAGGTGGATTAATTCACGCTCCCCTAAAGCAGCCTCCTGCCTGGAGCCCTGCCTGCTCTGTCCTGTTTCAGCTCCTGCAGCCCAGTTCATCCGCACCCTAAGAGCTGCAGCCTGAGCTCCGTCCTTCGGCTTGCCCTTTCTGCGGCAGGAAATACACTCGCAGCTCCAGAGATGCTATTTCTCAGCACTCCATGAACCTTGCTGCCCTGAGGATGCGGTCTGTCTGCTCCTTAAGTGGGGGAACAGCCTTATGGACCTCGACTTAATGCCAGGTCAGGGTGCAGGGAGGGGAAGAAAACAGGTAACAGCTTTTTGAAGGGGGGAGGTCTGCTCTGCATGCCTACCCAGGGAGCAGGGGAGCTGTCAAAGAGCTGCTTCTGCGTATGCGGGACCCTTCTGGCCCCTCTCAGTGCCCCAGAGCCATACAGATTGTATGGACATACGGTCCTTAAAAAGCTTTGGAAACAGAAACATTTTTAAACTTGAGTGTCCCTTGGGTCTTCCTCCTTAACGAGAGAAACTAGAGGAACCCAGCACTTGTGAGCAGAAGCAAATATTTATGTATGAGCTGCAGTTATTAAATTCCCTTTCATGGTCAACCTCATTATTTCTCCTTTCAAGGGGTTAAATAGCTTAGAAACAAACCCTCTTTGGATCAGCATTTCAGGCTGCTCTAGACCAGGCATCCCCAGTAATCCTGCTGTTTTAACTGCAAACACAGCTCCTTGCAGACCTGCTCCCCACCAAATATCTTAAATATCCTACATGGGAAGCCCTGGCTCTGCCTCACTGTTAAATCCACAGAATAAAACAGGAGGAAAGACACTACCCAGTGATGTCAGCCCCAGAGCTGCAGGGCCATTCAGGAAGAGTATAGCCCTCCTCGGTCCTTAGCAGGCGGCAGAGGTGGGAATAGAGGAGGGGAAAAAAAAAGGAGAAAAAACCATCTATGCACAGCACTTACAGCAGCTGAGTCTGTCCCCTTCTCCTCAGATGAGACACCCGCATGCTCAGAAAGAGGTGGACCTAAATAAAACACGTTATTTGAGAAAAAAAAACCCAAATACAAGCTTACACACATGGGTTTTCAAGGACTGGCGTGCTGCAAATGCTGTGATGGTCTAAATTGGGTGTCCAGTGTGGTTCTGTGCTGCCTGAACTAAACCAAGGCTTCTGCACAGCTGCTGCGGGACTGGGACGTGCTGGTGCCATATGTCAATGGCTGATGTCTAGATTATCAGTGGGGACTGCGATACACATTTCCATAAGGCCTTCCTGCTGGAATGAACCATTGGAAAAAAGAAACCAAAATGTGGGATGAAAGCTTTGACTCCTGACAGCAATTGGTGGTCTCTAGGATATTCTGATGGTGGCACCTGACCTTCATCAGCTGCACCTTGCTGACCGAGCGGGCTGGGACTTGCATAGCGTGTCCACGTGGGCATCTACGGAATGATCTTTAGATGTGACCCTGGATTTCCCACGGGGTTTCATGTTATCCCATAACCATGGGAGGTGACTCCAGCACTGTACTGGGAATGCTTTTTCAGAAAGCCTCCTTGCTCTGCTTTCATTATCCTGGCAGTGAGCGGGTGCTGCACCTGGTTGTGACCCAGGCATAGAAGAAATAAGTCCTATAATTTTCTCGCACAACTAACATTGTAAGTTAGACTGCATTCCTGTCTTTCAGTTGTCAGGAGAGTGTGGAAAGAAGATATTTATCGCATTAGCCCTGTATGATCAAGGAGAAGCCTGGCCATTTAGGGATGCTTTATTAATGAATGCTAGAGGACATCTACCCCTCCTAATGTACAAGTGGCTTGTTACTGAAAAATGCAGGGAGATAAACAGCCAAGTCCTCTGTCTTCTGTGGCTGTTCAGTAGGTGTGTTACACTTGACATGGGTTATTTATGAGTCTCAGATAGTGCCCAAGGCTAAACCTACCATTGCCATTAAAAAATAAAAGCAGATGTAACCGACAGTGTTCTGCTGCTGCTGTTTTAATAACGAGTGTCTTTCACATGACTTAAAAGGCCCAATCCAAAGCATATCAAAGTCAAGGATAATTTTTCTATTGACTTCAAAGGGTTTGGGATCAGCCTTAATAATTCAGCTGGTACCTCACCCCTCTCTCCCACCCTCCTCCCCCCGCACTGGCCTGGCTGGAGGTGTATCGATACCTTAGACAAAACCAGCACCCTGCCTGCGACTGCTGCTGCTCACCCGCTCCGCGTGAAGCACATGCAGAGTTGCCTCCTCAAAGCATGATGAGTGCTCCCCCAAAGCACCCCATCCTTCCAGCAAGGCACTCGTGCCCCTGGGCGATGCTGCCTGGGAGAGCAGGGAGCCAGAGGCGTCTTCTTCCCCAGCTGCCTCTTTCTTAGCAGGGCAGGGACAGCTCGTGTGAAGCTCCGAGCGGGTCAGCTGGCCCGCCTCACCCAGTCCCGGGTGGTGGAAATGCACCCCTCTCCCAAATGCACACACAAAGGTGTGCTGCTGTAAGGGAAACCCCTCCCCAGGGCTTTGCCTGCCTGCTTTTCTCCCTCTCCCCCAAATCCTCACACACCTACTAAATTCAGCCCACAAATCGTAGGGGGAAAAAACACCCCAACTCATTAGTAAATCATTCTTTGTATTAAACACCAAGAGCTATTTACATTCCCTATGGCTCATTCAGTCCTGCTGTAAGGGAACAAAGGGCTATCTTGCCATTAGAAGGAATATAACGACCCTATGCCTATCATATACCATCCTACAGCAACCTTTTCCACTCCAGCAAAGGGGAGCAGAGCCAGCAGGGAGGGGACATATGCTTTCCATACCATGCCATCATGCTGCCCACTCCCTCTTGCGCCAAGTGCCTGGATTTTTACCAGCCAGCCTTAATTTCCATAGCAAACCACAACGCAGAGGCCCTCGTAACCCCACAGCTCCGCGAGCCAGAGAGTTAAGGATTCCAATTAAAACCCAAGGAGCTGGTGGCTCCCAGCGTCTCACCATGCCTGCTGGCAGCCCAGCTGTGGGAGGGGGCCTGCTGTCCCCCTGCCCCACACAGCTCTGCGAAGGCTTGGGAAGGTGTCCAAAACCGCCCCGGCCGATGGGGACAGGGAGTCTGCACATCAGAAGCCAGGTACGGGATTGGTCTCACCAGAGACCACACAATTCCTCGCACCAGGTGTGCACACGGATGCACGGCTGGAGCAGGGCCTTTTAAAACATAAAGTTAATGAAACTCCAGCTCCTGATGAGCTGTTAGTGCTTTAACTCTCCCAACACGAGAGAAGGCAGCAGGGCACTGATGTTTGCAGAATTGTCCCTGAAGCAGAAGGGCTGAGGTGTCGGGGGTGAAGCGCCCCGGTTGCAGTGAGTTTTCTGCAGTGGGGAGCTGCAGCGGGGCGAGGAGCGTATCAAAGAGCATAGGATAGCCGGTGGTGGCTTCCTCACGAAACTGCTTCTAAAATGAAATGACTGAAAGAGCTTCCCCCTCCCCTCCCAGCACGCTTGCTGCTTGCTGCCAACACATTGCAAGCGCTCTGCAAAATGCTGCTCACTTGCTCTGCAGTTGCTCGTGACAGCTTGATTTGGATGAGAGGAGAGAATTACAACAATCTTCTGAAGAACATGAACGGCCTGCATCCAATGCTACTTTTTTTTTTTTTAATTTCTTTTTTTTTTTTCTTCCAAAGCAAGAGCCAAGTCCTCAAGACTCCGTAAGCATTTTCAAGGAGGCAGTCGCTGCTCCTTAGCTCCCCTTTTACTGCGCACACTGAACACGACACCAAAATAAATTTATCTTTGACTTCAGCCAGCTCCAGACCCTGCAGGCACATCACCCCCTTGTGAACAGCTCCATGCAGAAGGGATAAATTTGCCCTCAAGCAAGTGATGTGAGCTGCCCAGCTCAGGTGAACTGTGCTGGATTTATCCTGCTGTGCCACACTTATCCCCCCATGCCAGGTACCAGCCCAGGGACAAGCTAAACCAAACCCTCCCTCCTTAAAACAAGAGCGCGCCTTGCTCCGAAAACGAAACTCCTGCGGCACACGTAAACACTTGTTTTAATGACTATACTTTGTTGTAATGTGAACAGATATTTTAAAGAGCGTATCACTCCAGCAGAAGCCTCTGCCATCTGTGCTTCCCCAATTAAGAATGCAAGCAAATATGTATTTTACAGTAACATCAATAAAATGTAACACCCAAGTGATGTATCTTTGGTTGGCTTTTTTTTTTTTTTTTTTTTTAAAGACACAAATTAGGGAACCAGTCAGTCTTGAAACTGCAGAATTCCCTTGCAGAAAGAATGGGGGGTTTGTAACCAAAAGAACAATTCAGGCAGGGCGTCCATTGCTGGGATTTTAGTTTTCAAAGCAGAATAAGTGGGCTTTCATAACTTTTTTTTTAATGTATCGTCACTTTGAGAACATGGCCTAGACTTTTTTTTTTGTTTTTAAAAAAACCCTGCTTGCCAGGCTATTCCGCAGTGAGCGTCCCATACGGTACACCCGAAACCTGCCTCCTGTCAGAAGACAGGTGTTGAGCATTTTCCAAAATCTCGGCTTTTCTTTTTTCCCCGTTGCTAGCTCGGATCAGTCACCCACAAGCTGAGCCTCCATAAATCAGTGGTTCGGGAAAGAAAATGCTTTTGTTGCACCGTTACTTGCAACACAGAGATCGATGGTGCGCTGCAAATATTTTTGATTATTTGCAGAAGACCCTTCCCCTGACAGAGCTGGGCCAGCACCCTCCCCATCACCCCAGAGTGCCCATCTCCCTGGGAAGAGTAAGAAAAGCTTTCAGAGGGCAGTAGGAGTAAAACCAACAATGCAGAGGAGGAGAGAGGGTGGAGATGCCTGGTGCAGGGCTGGAGAGCCCAGCTCCCCAGAGGCGCGAGGAGATGCCTGTGGGGGGATGCCGGGTACCACGGGGGGATGCCAGGTACTGTGGCATCTCTCACTGGCGATGCTTATCAGGCTGCAAAGTTGCACAGCGAGGGCTCGCTGCAGGCTGGAGAGGTGTTTGAAGTCTGAGGGGAGCCGTTAGAAACCTCCAGCCTGCCGAAACAGCACTTTGCACTGCGGTCACTTGCCTCTTTCTGCCTTTCTTCTTTTTTTTTCTTTTTTTTTTTTTTTTTTCCATCCAACTGTGTCTTAAACTGTTTCTGTAGAGCACACAGCCCCCAAAGGGAAGGTGGGACCAACCCAAACAAAGTAAAATAGCAACATATTGTCTGTGACTGCCAGCAAGGCACTCCCCCCATCTCGTGCTTAATGCAATAATGAATCTTCCCGGAGGAGCTTTTGTGGTTTAGGGCTTACTGAATAATAACGCAACACAGAATACACACAAAGCCACGTTTCTCTCTTTCCTCCTCTTCCCCCACCCCCCAAAAGACACATCTGATCAAAAGCCAGGCTGCAATTAAAACATAGCATCCTTTGGGGTTGGTTTTGTTGGTTTTTTGTTGTTTTTTTTTTTTTTTTTTTTCTGATGCCACTAGATGGTATTTCATCAGCAAACAATAGCTAAGACAGCGTGAATATTTTCTCCACAATGGTAATGATAAAGGTTATACTTTGTAACTCTTCTTGGTGCTTTAACAGTTAGCCCTTTGAAAAACATTTTATGTTAAATTACTCTGCAGATGCCCAAGAGCTGTGTGTCAAACCGAACGGTTGTACCTGCTTCACCAGACAGCGAGGCCAGTGCAGCACTCACCCCGCTCTGCCATAGTTTCCCATTTTGGCATCCCCTGACCCCAGCCCGTGGGTGACCATGTTGCACTCACATGTGTGTCCCTGCCATGGCTTAACCATGGACACTTTTGTTTGACAAAGATCTCAGAGCATCCCTACGTGATGCCACGGAGACCCAGGAACGATGCACATTTTAACAGTGGGGAAAGCCGTCAAGCTGCTGCCACCTCTGTCTGGGTTTTCCAGCAGCTTTATGACAGAGAGAAGAACAGAATGAAGTCCTTCTACAGCCTCTTATCCTCCCTGTGCTGTGACTTGGTCTGCGTGTGCATATTAATGTACTTGAGAAACTCCTTGACGTACCTGGAAGCTACAGGGCACCTAAAGGAGCAGATATTGGGTAATAAACCCCAACTAATCAAAGTGAGGTGAACATGAATACGAGTGAGACGTGAGGACCTCACAGATGTTCACCATGGAGTAGATGGTGCCAGTCATGGCATTTGAGAAAATACTTGCAGGACCAGAGCATTAATTCTGTTTTCAGTCTCTTTGTTTAAATCCAAGTATAAAACAACAGGCTCTACATTGATGTGCAGAGATCCCTTCTTCAGACTGTCAAAGAGGGATTTTCTCAGGAGGAGCTTCTCTATTTTCATCAGCTTGGAAACTTTCAAACATGAAAGATAGGTCACCAAAACTTCACTCTCCATACACCTTCCTATACAGTAATAGTTACAGTCTTCCTCATGGGATACAGATGCAGTATCTCACTTGAAGCCCTCATAGGAGTCATTCATACACACCATTCCAATTAATTAAGAGATGTCCCTGAGCCTTGCTAATAAAAAAATAATTCAATTTGACAGTCATCTTCATGTCTATGTTAACCACAGTGTGTAAGATTGGAAAGGCATGTGTTTCATTTCAGTTAGTTACTCTGGGCACACACACAAATCCATGTGCTCCACAATTAATCACTTTGAGCTCAGTGAATTTCACCAGCACTCCACCACAGTCAGCAACAACAAAAAAACCCAAACCACAAAACACCTTTCTCTGCAGTTTGGCCCTTGATTTCCCCATGCCTGTTTGGGAGCCCCTTCAAGGGAGAAGCGGGCACTGGGTTTCTCGGTGGTCCAGAAGCCATGGCCAGGCAATGCAAGGCTGGTGAGGAGGTTAGGTGAGGGAAAGCGCCTGCCCTTCCCTCCTCACAGCCACCTCTGATCTCGACCAAAGATGAAATACCAGGCAAGAGGGAGCACAGGTCTGGCCAAGCACAGCTGCTCTTATCTCCTTGGGTAGGAGAAGAAAGCCTTGGCACCAGAGAGCAGCTTGAATTAAAGCCTCTTAAGTGCCTCCAGAAAAAGTTTTGTGTGGGAGCCAGCCCAGAGGAGCCTCAGCTCTAGAGAAATGCCTTTGCCGCCACCTGCCTGGGCTCCTGCCCTCCAGAAATGACCCTATTTAGCCAGGCCAGTTTTATATGTGTCAAGAACAACATTTGTATGGTTTCCTTTGGCTATTTCTGTTGCCTGTGGCCTGCCAGACCTCCTGGGGAGAGCTGCCTCCTCTCCTGGGCTTCTTCAGTGCAGGACAGGGCGAGCAAGAGGTGGCACCTGCAGTGAAGGAGAGCGAGGAGAGGGATTAAGGACACACATCCTGATGGCAAGGGGACACCAGCACAGGAACAGATCAATCACCCCTGAAGGTTGTGGTGTCTTTCTTATTAGTGTTTTCTAGGATTGGAGAAACTTCTCAGGGTGACCTAAGCATCATCTGCAAGTCTTGGGACAGATCCAGTCATAGAATCACAGAATGGTTTGGGCTGGAAAGGACCTCAAAGATCCTGTCGTTCCAACCCCCCTGCCATGGGCAGGGACACCTCCCACTAGCCCAGGTTGCCCAAAGCCTCATCCAGCCTGGCCTTGAACCCCTCCAGGGATGGGGCATCCACAGCTTCCCTGGGCAACCTGGGCCACTGCCTCACCACCCTCACAGGAAAACATTTCTTCCTAATATCTTGTTGTCTTCAGGAGTCTCTTCTGGCCAAGCTTGCTGCGGTTCCCCGGGGGCCTTACACCTCACTGGCACTCAGACACTCCCCTGCAGCACCAATAACCAATACAAGGATTTATGACCCATTCAGGAAGTTATTTTACATGCTGATGAAATTTGAGTTGAAATTAAGACCCAGTTGCAAATGACGATCAGGACATTACAATATCCGTGATGGAAATTCAGTAGACCCCACTCGGAAGGCACTAGCTGCTGCATTATGTTTATTTTGAATTTAGAGGCTTGTGCTTAGCGACAGGTTGCCAGTGTCCATCTGTAGCTTGTTTTTTGTTTTCATCCGTGCTGCACATTTGTGTGACAAGACGTGGGCATGTTCAGTGTGGAACAGACCTGCTTGTTTTGCACCTCCAGTCTAACCCCACAGGGAAGGCTTGGCAGATCCCAAACCTGGCAGCGTTTTCCCCACAAGCACCTGGTGAAGCTCACCATCCCCATCCGCTGCCCCAGGCACACTGGGGTCAGGCAGGAACAGACTCTGCCCTGTGCAGGAAGCCTCTTCTGGCCAGGAGCAGAAAGTCCCCTAAACCCTGATGCTCTAAAAAGCCAGGGTATCCTAATATTTCAGCTATAAGAGACATTAGTCCCCTACACATCTCATAGCCTCACCCGTGGAGCAGAGGGGTGCTTTATTTAACAGCTGGGTCCTCAGGCCAGGGACATTTGGGCATTAAACACAATCAGTCCCTCCTACATTTGCAAGATCCCTTAACCAGGGTTTTACACCCCACGTGCATCCTCATCCCAGCCCTAATTCAGCAGGTGAAGCACAGGGTTAACATCTGCCAGACCTCCCATGGCTCTTCCCATTGCTGCTGGTACCCTCCCTGCAGGCCTGAAGCTGGGCATGCATTAATCTGGTCAGTTAATTAAGCGTCCTAATTTTTTTTTCCCCTACTGAGGCCTTTCCTAGCACTTAGGAGAAACATTTAAATGTCCTAATGGCCCATCCCCAAGTGCCCCTGGCTATTTAAAGTTCAGGCTGCCACAAGCTGCCCACAGGAGAGAGGATGGGGAGACCAGGCTGGCTTTTACAGCAGATTTGGGGATTATCCCAGCCCTCTGAGCAAATTCAGAGGAACACATGCATACAGTTCACCAACAAGTATGTTTCAGTAACAGAAAAGCCTCTTCTGCCATTAGTTGAAAGACAAGGGAAAAAAAAGTGATTATTTTTAAAGCAACTTCTTTAACAAAGGGAAATGATGCACGTTATGTGATTTCAATGGTAAAATAAGGAAAGAGTTCTGCCTGGCCTCAAAAATAAGCAAGATGCTGATATCCCCTCTAAGTCACAGAAAGCAAGCTAGCCAACGCACCGTACACCTCGCAGAAGCCTGAATTTTGGCTTTCCTTTGCCTGCTCTCTCTTCTGCAGAGATAAGCTCCCCATTGGAGCACTGGGGCAAAAAGCCTCCACGGGAGGAATATCCTGCATCTGAACCTGGGGCTGTCCACACACTGCCGCATCCCTACCACAGGGCAGGGGCTCCCCGGTCCCTCACCAAAAGCCCTGCCCGAGACACCCTTCTGCGGGTGCCAAGCACAGCATGAGGCACTTGCTGCAATCAGATGGCAACGTAGGAGATGCAGAAGTTGTGCCAAGGCTCTGACTGGAGCGAGGGGGGAAGAAAAAAGGAAAGAAAATAAAATTATCACCCACGCAGAGAAGCCTTTCCTTGCAGGCTCCCTGGCAAGGGGAAGCTTGTTGATGTGCCCTGAAACAGCACCTGAGCATCCCAAAAACAGCAGAGAGGAGCCAAGAAGGCGGCTGCTTTGCCAGCTGCCGGCCTCGGTTGCATGGGTTTTCCTTCTGCAACATGTGCTTTTTAGGAAAAACTCAAAAGCAGCAGCAGCAATTTCTCTCCCTGAGCACAGAAACCAACATTTCTGAGGCTCTTCTCTTACTAAATTTGAATTTTCACTATTCAGCTAAGGGAAAAACAAAGAAAAACTCGATGGCAGGAAATTTGCACGTGAAACTTTGGCAAAGCCCTTGCAGGCAGCCCACCCAGGGGAGGCGGCAGCCTGCTCTCCCGGGGAGGGTGGGCAGCAGGGGAAGCAGGCAACATGCGAGGCAAGTTTGGTGGGATGAGACCAAATGTTAAAGGAAGGCTGCTCCATGTGCACAAATGCTACAGCATCAGTATTTTCAGGAGAAGCCCCCTTGGGAAATAAGAAAGTGAGCAAGAATAAGTGAAAAAAGAAGCTGTTGATTATTTTTACCAGACCTCCCTCCCCTGCATGGCCGATACAAGAGCCAACAGCCTGCTCCTGCTGCGGGAGCTGTGTGCAAGCTCTGCTAGGACAGGACCTGGCAAAGCCCATGCCTAGCCTTAGTGCTGCCCCGAGCTGTCCTGTGACCGGCAGCAATTCCCTTCCTCCCCATGTAACCCTGCTTCAGTAGCAAGATTCTCAAGGTAGAGACTTTCTTGGTGTGCGTAGCACCCGGAAGGACAGGGTCAGGGGGATATCATCTCAGGTATGATATTTTCCCATTATAATAATAGTGCTTGGCTGTCACCCACCCTGTGTTCAGTTGCAAGCTCTGACAGTTTGGCCAGAAATCCAATTTTTTTGTTGATGTCCTGATAGCTCCTACCTCTATCAGAGAGCTGCTCCCTTTGATCCACACACAGTGGGAGACTCCAGCAATTTCAGAGGCTCTGAGCAAACTCCTCAGAAGGGCAACTAGGCCAGTGGGGGAACCAGAGAAGATTTACAGCCTTGTTCACACAAGTGAGGCTTTACTATCCAGACTGTGACTGGGCTGAGATGGGCTCTGCGAGTGCTCTGCTGCAGAAAGCTGGGTGTGTGGGGCAAGTTGTCTCTTTACAAGTGAGGAAGAGAAAAAAAAACCCCTAAACTATCACAGGCAAGGAACATTACTGTCCTTATTTATACTCTCCTCACTCCTGGAGGACCAAGTTAAGACTCAGGCCACATTCTAAGAGACACACCCCACATGCTGTGGGCAGCAGCCACTGCCTGTACCCAAGGTAGGGCTTTTGCAAGGACCAAACTTGCAAAACTGTCTCAGACACAGAGAACCAGCTGGAGAACAGACCTCCAAATTCCCCAAAGGACAAACACAACAGGACTCACCAAGCAGCTCCACAGCCACACATAGCCAAGAGCTCAAACTTCTCCCTCCTTCACTCAGGGCACTCCTAAATAGGGTGTAGGGGGCTCTTAAACCAAAAATACTCCTCCCTTAACAAGCCCCAGACCTCAGGTTGTAGCTGATGGTAACTGAAAGCTGTTAACACGATGGCCTTTGGCTGGAGCTGCTCCATCACCAGGTTTTTTGTCAGTTCCGCAAGTGATTTAACAGTTTTTCAGAGGCAAATGTGCAACTCCTATGCTTATGGAAAACCCTGGTTCAGCGACACTTAATGGGCTCCAAAACCCAGGAAGAAAACAAGCAACAGACGAATGAAAAAATCCTGGTTTGGGGTGCTTTTCTTTATAATCACTGACTTTGTTTCTGCAGGATTTGGCTCGTGATTTTTAAAGACAGGGGAAAAGCCAAATACTGGGGGGTTTAGAATCCAAACAAAGGCAAGATGTTGGCAGCACCTCTCAGCCTCAGGTGCTCCCCCAGTCCTGTGTCCCCTCTTGTTCCCCCCCCAAGCTCCATTAGGCGTGCTGTGGGGCTGCAGTTATCACTCCCTCCACAGCATTTTTTTTTTGGGGCTCAGATATGCTTGCTATTCATGCCCCATATTCACTAGAGGATTTTCTTTCGTGGGTTTGGGCCTTAATAACAAGGAGGGAGATACAAATACATTGGGTATTCTTGTAATTGCTTGGTTTGTCCCCATTTCATTCAGTGCATTAGCATTGCTTGTGACTTTAGCCTTGGTCTTGGGACATCACCTTGTTTTCTAAATGTCCTGTTGGAATTAGAAATATCCTTTTTTTGTGTGTGTGATTAAAAGCTCATGGTAGCAGGGGATGGAGAAAAGAAGTGAAAGCTAAGCACCTTCAGCTGGAAAAAGTGAGAATATGAGCCTTAAACACTGAAACATTGGCAAGAAGAGACACAGGGATTATAATGAACTGTAACGTCTTTCTCTGGTTTTTAATCTCTTGCTACTTTGGCTTTGTTGTGGGAATTTTTTTTTAGTGCCAGGGCTCGATTGTGCACATTAGTTTGCTGTTCTTGGTAGTGGATGTGACAAAATGTGCTACTTGTTTTCCTTCTGTGCATAGAGTCTGACACTGGCTATAGCCTGCACCGCTCAGCACTTAGCAGCCTGACCAACATGATGTTTTTGTTCAGTACAAGCAGACTGGACTCCGTGCTTCAGTACTGATGTAGAAGGAAGAGCCATCACTCCTTTATTTCCCCTCTTCTGATTTTGATACAAGGAGTACCAACTGGCTTGAGATTTTGGAAGCAGCACTCAGGAGGCTGCAGAGCCTCAGTTCATGGCCTTGCTCTGACAAGAGAAACCCTGAATTAATTCTTAAAGTTTTTTTTTCTTTTTTTTTCCTAAGGATGGTAGACTAAACTCTGAGTTTTAAGAGTTTCAAACACTATTAACCTTTATTCACAAAAATATAGAGAGACTTGCTGCAGGCATTGGGTTTCCATTCCCATGTGCTTGCAGCTTTTCCTTCTAAGTTTACAGTGCAAGGACAGATGGACCTTTTTAAAGGCTTTCAGCATTATAACTTTGGCTTTCATCATCCCCCAAAATCCACACTCAAATGTAATGAGTTAGTGATTAGAAAAAGTCAGACACCCCAAACACACACCTGTAAAATCTGCCATCCTCTTATGGGAGAAACTCATGCAAGGCTGCATCTTGCACTGACAGGTATCCGTGCTGTCCTGGGCATCTTTCTCAGTCCTAGGAAATAAAAACAAAATATAAAATCACAAATTGTGCTTTAGAAATGCTGGGGTCAGTCTGTGGGGAGACAGCAGAGGTTGTGTGCTAGCAGTGTCCCTTCACATGGCTGAGCTGCGGTGGTGACACCCTCGGGCACTTCACCAGGGCTCAGGGTACACGCAAAATAACCTGGGTGATTTTACCTTATTTTCTGTGAAGTGCAGAATTGCTTGAGCTCTGCAAGCTGGAGGCATCATGCCCCAGCCAAGCCCAGCTCAGTTGCCGAAATGGGTTTTTTTCTCTCCTGTCCCTGAAAAAGGGGGGAGTGACCACCAGCCCATGGCAACCCTCTTGCTCATTGAGCACCATCTGACAGCAGCTGCGGTCTGTCATGTTTCAATTATACTTCACCCACTAGAATATCCAGCAGTTTGATTACAGCCACAGTTAACTATTATTTGAAAAATCTGCCCAAGCTGAAGAGAAGGAAACAGACCTCCTGGTTAACATTGATACAATAACCTAGGAAAAAAAAAACCCTCCCTCCTTTCACCCAACCTGTTCTGCTTGTCAGGATGGTCTCCCCTCTTGTCCCATGCCCAACCCACTATTCTTCATTTCACACTTCAAAGGATGCTCCTTCCAAGCCCACTCCCAACATTTTACATGCTTTGAAGTGCCCAGGCCTCATCTTCATCACCAATGAGGGGTTTATAAATGGAGCCCTAGGAAAGAAAACCACTTCGTTGACGACTCTGCTTCCAGAGCCGCTGCCCTCTCCCCATTTTCCTGCCACACCTTGTTAAATACCTTCAGGAAATTGCCTGCTTCCCTGGGGTCCGGCTCTCCAGTGCCTTACACAAATGCAGAACAAGGATTTAAAAAGTTATTAGTCTACCCTGGTTGTATTTTCCACCTGCCTGCTCTGGTATAAGGGACTGCAGGAGGTGTAGGGCAACAGCCCCAAGGTCCTGCTCTCACTTTTATTTAGAGTTTCAACCAACCAGAGGTAGAAACCTCTTAAAAAGGTAATCCTGGCTGAGAGCCTGAGCAAAACCCCCCTGAAACGGGCATTAAGAGTCATTACTGACCTCTGACATTGCTCCTGTGGCAACGCTGAATGACAGAGCAACGTTTTATAGGTATTAATTTTGCAAACATCTCTTCTTCTGCCTACAGAAGTAGCACATCCCTCATCCTCCCACACAATCCAGTGGCTGAAGTAATTAAAACAAAGCCAGACTCAACTAATGTGACACTCAAGCAGTTCGGTTTTGAAATATTCTCCTGAAAAAAATGCACTTTGCTGTTAAGCAGCAGCACATATGTTTATATATGGATAATGAGCCTTGCTGGCAAGGATGATTAAGTCTCCTGTAAGCATCTGTGGTCATCTTCCACCCACATTTCAGAGGGAGGCTGCCTGTAAAATATTTGCC
This sequence comes from Pterocles gutturalis, assembly GCF_000699245.1. NCBI lineage: Eukaryota > Metazoa > Chordata > Aves > Pterocliformes > Pteroclidae > Pterocles > Pterocles gutturalis. The sequence continues at coordinate 18,184 of NW_010113388.1, read as the reverse complement.
ATTCTCTAAGATAATTGTACTGTCCCTACTTGGCTCTCATGGCTGCTGTAGTGATTGTAGAGAAGATTATTCCTTGCCATTTTCCTCATGCACCTTCCTATCGCAAAGAAGTATGCCATTAATTGCTTAAAGTTAAGCATATTTTATCTTTAGTCTCCTTTTACATCGTATTTCTGCCTTGGACCTGCTCTTGCATTTAGTTATAAAATAAGCACAGCCTAAAACACTGGATTGCCAAGTACAATGACAATATATCTCATAGCAATTCCTTTCACCCAGGTTTTTCCAAGCTTCCTCTTAATGTGGCCCAACCGCATGCCCCAGCTGCTGGTGAAACAGCTCATGGGGTTTTACAAGCCTAGAAATTCAGCATGGGGCTGCTGGGAGCTTTTTCCATGCCAAGTGGGGCTGGATGGGGCCAGCCTTGCTCAGGGACAAGAGGCCCAAAGCAGATCAGGTGACATCACCCATCTTCGCTGCCAAAAAATGACATTTCTGGGTATTTATGAGATTTTTCAGCCCCCTCAGGTGGGAAGCTCCTTTCCCCACCCCTGGAAAAGAGTTCTAATCATACTTGTTTCCAGCATCCAACTTCCAAGCAGCCCAAGCGTGATGCTTTTTGCTGGCTCCCTGCCAGGTGGGCCAGGCTCCGCACAGGCAGCGTGCCAGCCATCACAGGCACAGGCAGGGCTTCCCCTGTTCCAGCAGCATCACAGCAAGGAAATGCAGCTCTGCAGAAGAAGGGGGCCTCTGTGCCCAGTTTCCCTGCTGCTCCCAGGGCAGAAGCTTTGTTGCATTTGGACCAGCAGGATGCATACATTAGCTGCTCCTATATATATATTTTTTTTTTAATAAAACTTTCTCTGCAGCTAGATGGAGCCAGTGCAGCATTAGTGTGTACTGGGGCTTTGCTCAGGCTGGAGCTATTTCTGACACTTTTCCCCACCCGGGGAGTTCGCTGAGCTCTTCTCTGCCTCCCCAGGGATTCCCACATGCTCTAACACTAGGGTTGCGTAAGACTGTAGTGAAATAGCTCGTGTTGCAAAGTTGATGCACAGGTAGAAAACTATATACTGGGTTGTATTCTCATGACAGGAGCCACCAGGGGAAGGCATTCTCTCAGGAGCCAGCCCTACCTGTGCAGGGCCAGCAAGCAACAGTTATCAAGCTGTACACATGCCTTCCCTCATTTAAAGAGCAGCCGAACAGGGGAGTACTGAAGGTAGCCCTGGGCATGTCAGCTCTCTTGCTTTTTAGAATTCACATATGTGAACATGCTTTGGGGGCAAAAAGTAATCCAGCGTGGTCCCTAGGAGTCCCCTCCTCGAAGTGTCTTTTCCCCACTCACAGCTTTTTCACAGTGATGTGCTTTTGGAGTTAAATACAGGGCGTTTTTTCAGAGAAGCACACTTGGGAACAATTATTTAGCTCCAGACCCATCTATCCACTTACACCCATCTCCACCTCTTTCCCCTTGTTATATTTTTGGCATCCTTAAGATGTGTCAAATTCTCAACAGAAGAATAATAGTCCTGAATGAGAGGCTTGGGAACAGCAGTTATTAAAGGACTAACTGTAGCTTTGCACAATGAGGATCTGCTCTCATGGAGCAAAGCTGTTTGGGGCATAAATGCCAAGCAGTGCAGTTGTCCTCCTTTTCATAAAATTCCTTTTATTTATTAAAAAAATCTATTTATTCACATTATAAAAGTTGAGGCTACACTAAGCTCAGGTGAAAGCAAAAGGCAGCACTAAAACATCATTAAAAATGATAGAAGGTTCCAGGTCAAGTTGGCTATTGCAGATAAAGCTATTATCATCTCCTGTTAGTGACTGGGACCGAGAGCCAAGTGTTTTCATTACACACCAAGTAAGAAGTACTTTATAAATCACAATAACTCCTGACACGCAATAACATCCAGTCTTATTAATATAAACTGCAGGGATTTTTTTAAAGTCTGCTGGCAGTAAAACCACCCCTTCCATAAAATGTTGGCATTCACACATGCCCTGCAGCTTCTCACAGCACCTTTAAGTACTAAAGATGTTCATTACCTCATACACTGAAAAAAAGAGAGTGGGATTATATCACTGCCTCAAAACACTTTCCCCCACATGTCCCTAAGTGTTAGTGGAGTTAAAAAGCGCTGGCTGTAGGCATCCCCAAAGCCCATGGAGGTACCTGACTTAAAGCAGCCAGCACCCTGGCACACAGGTAGGGCTGGATGCTCTGAATTAGGGTAGAAGAACATTGACCTCAATGCTTTCTTCCTCTTTCCATTTAGAGACAGCTAGGTTTTATTTTAGTATTCTGTCAGAAAGCACCTCATCTCCCTCAAAGCAGCTTTTCCACACAGGCCCTAGTCTCCTCTAGCTTCGGGGTTGCAGGTGGGACCTCCCATGCAGCAGGGAGAGGGCTCGAGGTTCCTGGAAACTGTCTAGACCCCTTCTTTCCCCAAAGACCTTCAGTAAAGACAACAGCACATCAACTCATGTCCCCATTGCTGAGTGGTGGCAGGGAGTCTGTGGCCATTCCACCCCTCACCTTGCTGGCTCATGCAGTCCTTCATCCTCTTCCTGCCACCTACCAGGGAGCTCTTCTGTGCTCAGTGCCCAGAACATGAAGTCCTTCACCCTACAAAAGGCCAGCAAATATTTCCTTAAGGCAAATGAGCATCACCACAGGCAACATTGTACTCTTGGGCAAGAGGGACATACCAGCCCTCTGCAAGGGGAAAATCAGAATTAACCACAAAGAGACAACTACAATAGAGACAACCCTGCATCCATCCACCAAGCAAACAGCTCTTTAGGGTACATCCAGCAAGCATGTTACAAGAGACAAGTGGTCTTCCAGTAAAAATACTGGGATAGAGAACAGCTCCATGTGATACCATTTTTCAGTCTTGCAAAAAGCAGCCTTTTTCTGAGGTCCCCCTTTCTGATTCAGGAAAACACAATATTGTCGAAGCAGAGAGAAAAACACTGTTCCTTCCAATTAGCTAACACTAAAGAAAGCAGGGAGGAGATTTGAGCCCAAATTGAGCAACAGAGAGGCTTAACTCAAGCTCTCCAGCATACCAGAGAGCCCCACCATTACCAACCTGTCAGAGAAGTTTCTCTTCTTGATGAAGCCTTTTATCAGATAATTTCTAACCAGCCTACCTGCTACCTTCCTCCCAAGAGCCTCACCAAACTTATCACCCCTGCTTAAACACACCTTGTATTATAGTTAAAATGCTCCTCAGGTGTTGACCTTACAAAGTTTCATGCCAATGCACCACAGCTGGGCCTCACACATACTAGCTCTGAATATTGATAAGGATGCGAAAAGAAAGATAAGCCTCGAGCTTTTGTTATTTCTTTAGTGACTTTTGGTGAGCTAGGCCAGAAATGGTAGGATCATTTCAGAAATCTGTTGGACTTTGCACCAATAGCTTGTTGTGCATAATTAGTCAAAGA
>NW_010113388.1:0-14712 GCF_000699245.1 Pterocles gutturalis | reverse complement strand
AATGGCTGTAGTACCAATTTATAAATAAATTAATTGCTTATAATTGGGAATGCTCCAATAAGGGCACTCTTAAAAAATGTAATTAGGAATAACTCATCTTACAATAAACTTTTGCAACTTTTTGACTTAAGGCTGAAAAGCACTTTGCCTGCTTTGATGTGTGTGGAAGCGGTGGATGCTGCTTATCCTCCCTAATGCATGCACAGCCACACACTCTTTTTCTATTAATTGACAGCGTCTCGCAGTATTGCATTTTGTTTGCAGCTTCAGGGTTTATTCCCCCTGTTGATGGTTCCTGTAACATACCCAACAAGGGGCTCCTGAATGTCACTTAAATGTTATTAGAGACGCAGTGTTCAAATGCTGCAGCAAAGGCACAAACACTGTTATAAGCTTCATTTGTAATCTTTAAGGCTTTTTTTTTTTTTTGGCAGTTTATTCTTTTTTGCTGCAGGAAATAAAACATGTTTCCTATCTGCACCGTGATGAAAAAAAAAAAAAAGAAGAAGATTTTAGTACTAATTGGATGAAAGCAACAGTGTAAAACTTAATAGAGAAAATAAATCTAGAAGGGGGAGAGAATTAATGCCTAAAAACCCTGTGGGTCTCCTAAAGAAGGTGAATGTTTACCTGCATGATGTATATTTGGAGGGTACCTTAGCCCATAACAAAAATTAGATCAGTGTAACGCACCCTTCTACAAATACTTGCACTTCAGATTGTTCTCCGGGGCTGTAGCACCACGGCGTTAGTTAGGTTTCCGTGGCACACCGCTTGGTGCGCCCGGCTGGCCGGGCAGGCGCGGGGCGTGCGGCGGTGCTGGCGGTGGGTGTCAGCATTGCCATTCCCCACCGCCGGCAGCGCCTGCGCCGCACGTCTGCCTGGGGCGAGAAACCAGGGAAACGGTCGCAGAGAGGAAATGTTAAACTAAGAGCTGCGAACGTTTATTTTATCTATTCTTAATATTTCTAGGCTTTTTTAAAATATGCGCGTTACCTAATGGCTTCAGATGGATAAAAATGACAGCGCTAAGTCTTTTCCATCAGATTAATGCTCTGCCGGATTCTCTTTTAAGGTTTCTCTTTAACAATTTTTCACATCATACAACTGTGAGAAAGAGCATATAAGAAATTATTTCTCCATTAGACCACGCAGGGTCTGAGAAGGGTGAGCCGTCTCTCTTCTCCCCATTTCCCATCAGCGAGGGCCACACCTGTAGCCCTGTGCATCTGTTTCACCAGCCTGGGATGACCTGCTGATAAACTCCTGCACCCCACAGGAGGCTGATGGCGCCTATTCCTGAATCGTTGGAAATCAGCCGATAAAACATCCCTCAACTCCATGCCCCCAGCTTGGTTCCCTGATGGGCTCGCACGCACGCCACAGGGCTGCAGGGCAGGGGTGCAGGGATGGAGGCTCCCTGCCTGGTGCAGATATATTCTTCACTTTGCATTAGGGTGGCAGCATTGGCTGCGCAACGGGGACTTGCTGCACTGGCAGGAGCTGTGCACGAGGTATAGATAGGTGCTGAGCTATAAGGGCTTTGCAAGCAGAGGAGAGCAGGGCTGGCTGTGCATGGGGACGTGAAGCAGTCCAGTAGTGCATGCACCACCAAGCCCTGCAAAGCTCCGCCAGAGTTGATGTTGCACTGTGCTGAAGTCAGAAGTGTTACTTCCGGGATATTCTATGGCACAAGGTGGCCCCAGGCAGCCCACACGTGGCCAGCTGGTGTTCACTGAGCTGACTCTGAGCATGATATTTGCCATAGTGGGGATGCATGTGAGCGAACAGCCTTCTTGTCCCCACTGTCCCCTCCTGCTTTCAGTGTTTTGAAAGAGGACAGATGGAGTTTGGGGACAGAAAGTTCCCACTGGGGTGGGGGCAAGTGATGCTAATGAAAAGGGCTTCATCTGGAGGGCATCTAAGGGAGAGCAAAAGAGACCAGTAATCTGCCAACGCTGTGTCCCCCCAACCCTTCCTGTGCTTCCCGCAGAAGGAGAAAGGGGATGTCTGGCAGGAGGAGAGGAGCCAAGGAAATGGGGGAGAACCAGACACAGCCTATAGCAGTACATTTATTTACGTGGGAGGTTTTAAAATTATGGTGGAGTGCAATTGCTTGTCAAGATGAGAAAGGACCATTCATCTGGGAAGATTTCTCCCTTCCCAACTTCTACCACAGTGCCTCTCACAGCAAACATGTTTTTAGGAAGGCATCCCTCTGCACATGGGATTTAAGGCTTTTAGTTATCTAAAACTAATGCTTTTTTGGAGAGACCAACACAACCAAAGTCTTGCAGTCTTGCTCCACCAGCCCCCTTGGGATCCTAAGGCAGCATTGAACTATTCTGCCAGAGCCACACAGTGCCATAACATACTTAAAATTTAATTTTAATTTGAGCAGGTTTGAAAGCCTGAAGCAGCACCACTTACGAGCAGTGTAGTCGCATTTCTCTTGCCCTACAGTGGTTCACTGGTGGGAAATACCATTTGAAGATTGTCATCATCACCTTAAAAATGTACTCGCCAGCTACAGTTTTTGGAGCAGCTGACACCTTTTTTTTCTTTTTTCTTTTTTTATTCCAGACTCACAGAAAAGAAACCACAATGCTTTGAATGACGTGAGTCTTCAGATGGTGCATGCGGGATGAAAAACACAGAAGATCAGAATTTTCCATTATAATTACACATGATTGTTTGGACTGATCACAGCATCCTTCGTTTCTGTGGTAATTACACTGGCCTTGAATGCCATGTACTGACATCCTGATGTCTTCCTGATACTCAGTAACTGCTTCTGATCAATGCTGATGTGAATGAATTAAAGTTAATAATACTGCCTCCTATTAGGGCAATGGTTGCTGGGCTCTAATTCAATCCTGCCAGCTGAGAGCCAGCCTGAGCAGGTGCTTTCACTTTGGGCGTGAAAAGAGATGAGATTTAAGGCCCCAGTGAGGAGGTTGAGGTTTTTTTTCTTCTGGAAAAGAGGGAGAAGAGGTGGGTAGTGATTGTATATTGGCAAAATGTTTTATTAAATATGGCTTTAATGGATGTTTTAGGGATTTTTTGTTAGCATGATAAAAATTAAAGAATGGATTTCACAAGTGAAGGCTTTACTTGGTTTTGCTTTTCTGCAACTGAAGGAAGACAAATGGTTTTAAAAAATTTGCTTCTCTGTTATAAATGGGTCATGTTAGCATATGTAGCTCTATAATGAAAAATATACTTGTATAGTGTGTGAAGCCAGCACCAAAATGCTTTAAAACCCTTGTGTGTGTGTCTATGTTACTCTTGAAGCCTGGGGCCTAAGTTCGCCATTGTCCTGAACTTTGTTCCTCTCATGGTAAAGCAGATGTACAATCTAATCTGTCTTTGCTTTAGATAAGTGAAATTAAAAAGCCAAGGTACTAGTGAAAATTATAGTACAAGACAGCTGGTAATGGTTCCTGTTCCTTGGTAGTACTTTCCTTCTGGTTAGGTCTCCTTGCAAATTGACAAAACATATATCTTTGCAAATTATTTTCTAGCTTGCACATGTGTTTAATTAGTCTCTGGTCTGCATAAAGAACTGCAAGGAGAAAGATAATTATGCAGGCTTCATGCTGTTTTGAGCTCTTGTGCTTTGCAATTTCTTTTCCAGCATTCAATTAAAAGTTAAGCACTTTTTGAGGCCATCCAAGTAGACAGCTATTGATTCTTCATTTTGTAGCAGAAGCCCTTCTTATAGTTTGTCAATTTGTAAAGTTGCTGGTTGGGAGAGAAACTAGGTAGCACAGCATCCTTGGGGAAATACCATAATGAATTCAAGGCATGAGCTACAACATGGCCTCACACTTAAGACCCAAATGCTTGATAATTGAAAACTGTTTTGCTTTATTTTAACATAAAAAAATACTGTTAAATAAAAGGATAATCTATGATGCATGGAGAAGTTTTAAAAACTCACAGTGTGAGCAAGTGCACTGAAAGCTGAGGTAAGGAAAAGGGGTTCTTAGGTCTGTTTGCCCTTGGAGAAGGTAACCACAGCATGAGGATCCATGGGCTGTTCAGGAAAAGCATTTCAAGACCCTTTATTCCTGTTGACAAGGCACTAGTAAAACCGTGCTTTGTATAGTTGTACAGTAATCACTCTCCCAGCTCCCTGGTGCAGAGGGAGCAAGTAAAGGCAGTGCTTGGGCTCTGGCAGGGATCCTGGCTGTGCCAGGGATGTTTCTGTAGAGGATGAAGTGCCACAGGGAGGAGGGGGTACTGTATACCTTAATGCACAATTTAACTACAGCGTATGTCTTTACTATGTGCACTGCTTACCTGCTTTGGAGGAAAGAAATGTTTTGTTAGAGAGTCATTGTCTCTTCTTCTGTTGTAGACAACATATATGTGTCCTCAGTGGCCATGGTTTATCACTGCCACATGAGACGAGTTGGTGTGACAGCACCTGAGAAGATAAGAAAGGAAGAAAATTGCAAATGTTTGAATTTTTGCTGTTAATGGGTGGCCTCAATAATGCTTGGTCTGTGGAAATTTACTCTGCTTTGTCAGGAGGAAAAAAGCTTTCACGGGGCCCTAACCCAAAGACCATTCACCCCCATGGGATCTTTTCCTTTATTTTAACAGATCTTGAATTTTACTTCTAATAAAGGAACAGCCAATACACTATTAGAGGAATCGACACAGCTGGAATATAAATTCCCTGTGCAGAAGTAAAGATCTTTATGCAGTAATGGCTAAGGACTAAAGAGGATGGTTCAGACAAAGATTACAAATATCCCCATTAAGGGCCCTCATGTTCACTGATATAATTACAGAAAAAGCAGGGAACTTCTATGGGCAAAGCAGACAGTCCTCATACGGGCTTTCAGCATTGACAGTGGCACACGGCTTAAGGGTGATCAAGTCAAATGGTCCCTTCTGTAAGCGTTCAGATGCGGAGACCCTCTGTTCTACCAGTTTTTCATATCTGATCCACTGGACATGGGCTGCTCTTCACAGCAGCTGGGTACAAGCTTTAGTGTTGAAACCAGCTGAGCCCAGTCCAAGTTTTGCTTAATCTTTCTTCCTGGACAGCTTTAAGGAGGATGCAGAAAACAGCAGCTATGGCCAGGGGCGCAGGGAGGCTGCTATGGAGAGTCCTGCCTCTTCAGCAGTTTCCTCTCACCCTCCTTTGTTGGGGACGCAGGGTATGAGCTGCTTGTAACATCAACACTTGAGATTTACAATAGCATAGCTCGCTCAGTGCTAATTAGCTGTGACCAGTGGAACCATAACGCTGATACAGTATCGTGAAAGAAACGTAACTGAATACGTGTCTAGGAGACTGTTATAAAAAATACTGTAGTAGAAGATGAGCTTCTCCTTAATTAACAGATTTATGTATAGTACAGTGGGTGCGTGATGAATTGAGATGGTATGGTTAACTGTGGTGAACAAAGCTGTTTCCTAACAACTGGTGGTCCTATAAAACTGCATTTGCAATGAAATGTCATCATGCTTGATAACTCCAAGGTGGACTAAGCTGCAAAGCTGAGATCTAGATTTACATGCATGGAAGAATAAATATTCGGGCACAGAGGTTTTGGCTGACTTTACAAAGTCCATCTTTGAAACCTGGACACAGAGCTGATTCCCAGCTTTCTGTGCCAGTTCAGACTGGGTTTTCACAACAAGGCTTTCGGTCTGTGTGTATCAGTACTTCTGTCATACCTAGACACCAGGACCCATTTCATCGATGTTTTCTCAGTGTTGAGAATCATTGTTACTTGTTAATATTAATTTACATTAATGGTAGCATTAATCAAATGCTAATGAAGACATTGGTGTTCTGTGTGGTGATGAAACAGGCGGAGTGCTTTAATGGTCATGATACTTTTTATATACAGACTGGGCTCTCTGCTTGAGGGTCTTGGGAAGGACTGAGGTTGGCTAGGCATTCACCTTCATTGAAAGGTGAGGAATGAGAGTACTGGCAGGGTTGTAGCTCAAGACACCTGCAGGTTGTGTTCAGTTCAGGTGCTGTTGTGCTGTGAGCCCAATTTCATACAAGGAGTCTTATGGTGGATTCTGGAGACTTAGGCAAGTGAGCTGTCAAGTCTGAAAATGTCCAATTAAACAGCTTAGAGTTGTATAGAAAACCAGTCCTCTGTTATGCCACTTGCCATAAAGCCAAAATCTATAGGGCTATTTTGCCTGTTAATTTAGTGTGCAAAGTTTAGAGGCTTATTCCTGCATTCCTCCTGTGTTTAAAACTGCTGTTCTTTAGGCACAGTTTGGGAGGAATGATAATATTTTTGAGTTAGACTGGCTGATGTAGTTAGGAAAAAATGGACTTGTATTCGGTCCTGTCTGCGCTCCTTCAGATACAAGAGGATTTGGGATAGACATCACAATTACATTGATCTTGCTGGTCATTCTCAGCATGAAAGAAGACTGGGGGGAAAAAAGGTTATATTTTTACACTTTTTCATCAGAGTCACTATTTAACACAAATTATCTTTTTCCTGTGTAATCTAATTGCCAAAATTTCAGCTGTTTCATTTGCACAAAGTAAGGTAACCCATGGGATATTACACAGAGGTGAGAAAGAGGTTCTCTGCACTGTCTTAATATATTTATAATAGAGTTTCATGCACAAATTGGGAGAGAACAGGCTTAGCCATGTGCTTATGAAATATGGCAAATCTCATTTGAAAAATCAGGGCATGAATAAAACGTTGCTGACATCAAGTTTACCTTCTTTATCCTCTAGATTTGCTGGGCAATATCATATTGTAGCCATCGCTGTTTTTATAAGCTTTGTGCATGTCAGTGTGCTCTGTGGCTGTTGAAATAAAATAACAAGTAGCTTCCAAAAAGCCAGTGATTTAACCTGATGAGAGCCTGCGAAGGATGGATGTTATGGCTTCTGCTTATTGGATCCAGTCCAGCTCCATCTTAAGTTGATAGGAAAACCTCATCTGATTTCACCAAGGGTTGGGCCAACAGGTTGCTTTTTGCCTTTAGCAGTAAAATCACTGGGTGATGTCTGCAAGCGTGGTATACACAATGACTAAGTTGTTAATTCTGTAGTCAACATGTCTCACTAGGTTCAGTGGGTGATGATAGAGACAGAGCCTTGGGTTGAAAAAATGGACCATGAAAGTGATTATTTCTTTCTGAATTTTTCAGTGGGGAATCTTCTGTGTGTAAAGGACATAAATGGCTCACTGCAAAATCACCTGGCATGGGCTAAGGAGGGTGGAGACTTGACAAGATACTCTGCCTTGTCAAGTGGAGTGCAAAAGAAAGGCTGCCCAGGTTCTAGAAGTGTTACAGCTGATGGGATACCAGGGGCCTGATATCATGGGAAGTCTACCAGGACACATGAAAACAGACATATACTTTGCATTGTGCCATACATGCATGCTCCCTCCTGGACAGAGAGGGAGGAAGAACTTGGATCTGGACAGATATGTACTCCTGCAACAACTTCTGCTCACTCAGAATCCAACTTCATGTGTAAAGATGTTTTTGTCCACAAAGTTTTTCTGTTTGTTTTTTAAAGCAAGTGATCTTGCTTTCTGCAAGCAACTGTAGTTGCTTGTCAGGTGTTTGAGATTGATTTGGAGACCTTAGCTTGTGAAAACTGTAATGTTTCCTTCTGCTTAAAAAAATCTTTATAAAAAGTGTAGAGAGTGAGAATTGCACATCTGTGATGGAAGTGTCAAACGGGATATGTATAGGCTACTCAGATTACTTTTCTTCCCTTTCCATACTTTATTTCAGATTTTCAACCATCACATGGAACTGACTATAAGGAGCTACACTCTGATGTGGGGTTTGAATTATGATTCTGGCTCTGGGAAACGGTGGTAGATATAAAATTGCACGTTGCCCAGCTGGTATTGAATTATTTCTGAACAGCACCATTTCATTTCAAGAGTGGTCAGCTCTCCAAAGCACAGCAGAATGAGCTGTGGATCTTCTGTAAGGGAGAAGATGGTCAGACAGATGGTCATGCTGGCCTATGAAGAGACTTGTCTCGTGTCTCAGTAAAATACAATTACTTGTACAAAATTTATTAGAGATGAATTTAGGTGAGGGAATTCTGATTCTTCTGAACCAGCTGTATATTCTGAAGAGTCAGAAATGCCTCTTCAGGGGGGTATTTGTTCAAAAATCTGTTTCATTAAGAGAGAAATCTTGTGATCCCTTAAACAGCTATATCATCTTAACTTCCACTGGAATAAACTCCTATTAGAAATAAGGCTACATTTCTCTCTTCCTGACCAGCGGAAAGGAATTGGTAGCCTTCAAACTGACTTGTGAATACATGTTTTGGACAGCAAGCTGCCTCAGGACAGTACTATAGTAGTCAACATGCAGGGCAAGGAACTGTCTCGTCTGGTCAAAATACAGCCCAGGGAAGAGTGGTATCTGGAATGACATCCTTCTCCAGGGCTTGGGTGCCTCCTCCCTGACTTCAGGGAGCGGACTAGAGAAGAGAGGGACCGCATACAGCGAGGCTGTCCTGGACACTGGTGCTGCAGTTGCTCTTTTCTGAATGAGGATGAAGCTGGCAGAGCCAGTTTTAAGGATTCACAGTCAGTGAAAACCTAGAGGACTTTTCTCTTGGTTTCAGGTGTCTGGATCCCTTTAGGCATCTCCTTAGATTATCAACTTATTTTAGGGATTTGGCTCTAAATTACTGGGAACACACCTGAAGTATAAAGTAGCATGAATTATAGTAAGAGTTTATATTAAGTTAAGCTTCTAGTGTGTGAGCTAGCACATTTTAAACCAGTTTGGGAGTCTTCAAATGCAACGCAGGGTGTCCAAGATTTAGCTATTGTTTAGGAGAAGCTGAATTACCAATATTTGCGCATTCTATTCTATAGAAAAAATGGGCAAATGGCTTGATAGCAAAAGTTATGTCTGTGCTATAAACAATATGAAGGTAAAAGTGAAGAACTTAAACATAACATTTTCAGACTTCAGTTTTGTGGCACTTCAATATTTGAACAAAGTATTACAAAAACCACGAAGCAAAGCTTTGACATTTAAGTATAGGGTGTCAATATTGTACTATTGCTTTCATCAGAAATACATGAAAATGAAAGCCACAAAATGCTTCATCCACATGACAAATTGTAATCACTATTGGATAGAAAAGACTTTTAAAAACATCTTTTATCCAGAATGTCGGATTTTTACAAAATTGTTGTCTGAAGTCCTGCTTCTCTGTTAATAACAAAGATAACCAAAACTAAACATGTTTTGAGGCAACAAGGGTAAGAAGTGAAGTCTTCTCTGCTGAGCTGAGTAAGATACAGGTAACGAAGGGAGGTCTGGGTGCAGTAAGAAAACTTAAACAATTTTGTTGAAGTACTCAGCGATTTTGAATAATTTGGTTTAGCTAGATATATTCATTTGTGTATATTTTTAATCTCAGTTTTGACATAGAAAACTTGGTCATGTCAGGTATTAATGTGTGTATGTACATACTCTCTCTCTCTCACAAAAAAGCCTGCATAAATTCAATCTGGAAAACAGCTGAAATGATTCTGGCATGTGCTAATCGGTATGAGACTCAGACTTCCAACATGAAGATGCATTACCTGGGTAACAAGTAGTGGATTACTTGGAAATGTTAAAATAAACAAAAGTAATAATTTCAGACAGCTTTTCTGTTGCTTGTCCTTAAGTTTCTCTGTTTTCTGATGTGATGGCATCTCAATTCTTACCTCTGTTCCTAAGCACAGATTAGGACAATACAGCATTTTGTTTGCTCAGGTCTTTTTTTTGTTAAGGATGGTGGCTTTCCTTTTTACAGCTGTCACACAAAATATTTTTTAGCTTGTAGTAGGAGTGTATTAGCTGCTTTGTGGTCAAAGTTACCTAAATTTGAAAAGCATGTTATCTAAACTCTGTTTCAAAGAGGAGAAGAACATATGAAATGAAAAGCCTCTAATTATCAGGAACAGATGATCATTAGTTCCTATAAGCTGCATGAATAACTTTGTCTTCATAAAACTGGAGTTTAGAGAGAACATGGGTCACACTTCTTAAAAAAAAAAAGTCTTTGTCACCTCTGCTCTCTCTCTTTGCACAACTTATTCTTATCTGTGATGCAGAAATATTCCCAAATTTAGCACACGGAGAGCCAAATGTACCATCTGTCCAATGCTCCTGAGAATTTTCAAAGGCAACAATAGCAGAAGATGTGCAGGCTGTAGTTCTTGGAAACAGCAGCATCAGTGTGGATAGGATAACTCTCTTATTATACATTACAGTGTGTAAGCTAGACTGTATCCATTACAGTTCCAGGGTCTGCAGTGGGAAACCTGCACTTCACAGCGCTATGCCCTGTAAAACCTGAGCTGTATGATGACACTTTACTGATGTCACTCTGTATTACTGATGAAATGCTTGTCTGTTTACTCCTAAATTTTTCTGTAAGTGGAGTCAAACCCCTTGCACTCATATTGTTGGGTTTTGAGCAGTGTTGTCTTATACTTTCTTTCCTGTGAAAAAGCTGTGTGAAATTGAAGCCAGTCTAAACTTTAGGAATTTATCAAAGAAAAACAGATTTTTGGATTAGGTGATTAAAGAGTATAACTAGTATTCTAGCCAATGCTAGTCATACTTTTAATAAAGCATCTAGGAGAATGAACATCAGCAGAAGTGCATTGGGAAAGTGACATTCTTGTTTCCATACAATCTCAACTGAAACCCTTCTTTTCAGAGACTTAGTCTATCCTAGATCTAATCTACAGAAACATCTGGAAACATAGTAGAAGCTTGTACATTGAACATTCTTCTACAGAGTAGCGACAAAACAGTACTACACTTAATAACTTTGGCTTCACTCTGAATGCCAGACCTCAAGCATTTTAGTATTGCTTTTTCTAGCATTCAAAAAACCCACCTCTTGTTCTGGCTTTGCTTTTTTAGGTTTAATTGTTTGAGAATCATACGAGCACTATCACAGGAGGAGGCAGAGTAGATTTATTGATTCTAAGATGTCATGGGATCATATTTAGTGAAAATCCTACTCCATGTTTAAAGCACCTCATTCTGTTTCAAGCTCAGCAAAATTACTGTGGCCCCTAAGCTTTGAGAATGTGACCTCTCTAAATATGAAAACCCCACAAACTCATATGGGACTTCTGTAAAATAAATGTATCCAAGTTATAAGCACATATAACTTCCCACTCCCTATTCCCCACCTGCAATGTAATGGCATGAGTTAAAGCAACTTTCCTTGTAAGCTTTTTTTTCATTTCAGAATCTCAGTGTTGCAAGTACCCTTGATATGATTCTAAAGATAACTGTTAGCCAAATTCTGCATGTTACTGTTGTCGTACAAGCGGCTGCCAGATGGTAATTCAGTGAAAAGACATTTAACGTCACTCACCTAACTGGAAGCCAGATGGCATAGCAGAAGTTGGAACAAGATGTTTGCCAACTCATTCTGGCTTCCAGCTGTGGCCCCATGCTCCACTGTGACCATGTGGACAATGGCCTCTTGATGTCACCGTGATACTGTCTGTACAGTGTTCCTGGCCAAAGGATGTGCTCATTCAAAAAGTGTAATTGATGATGTTCCCTTGTTCCTTCTCCCCAAAAGCTTCACTGAAGAACAATCAGAAATGGGTGTGTAAAATTCAGATAATTCTTTGCTGGCTGCTTGTCTGTTATGATGATGTGCATAAACGGAACCTTTTTGATGTCTTCCTGCAGGGAAGGGAAAGTCACTGAAAGTAGCTTGGATGGATGTTCTGTTTTTTTAACTCAACTTGTCAGAATTGTAGTCAGTTTGCTGGCTGAATTCCGCAGGAGGGGGTATTGTGCTCTGAATGAGAAGATAGTCCTGCAGTCCTTCAGTTGGTGGTTTAAAGCTGGAAGAGTATCTGGCTTTCAGAGTTTGGGAGCACAAGCAACATTTCTGGAGTATTCCGGTTTATCCAGGTTTCATGTATGATCTTTTCAAATACTAGAACTTGTCTGTCTGATATATCTGGATAAGGTACATGGCTTAGTCTTTGCTGTGTGAGAAAAGTAAACAGTCTGTCTAATGAAACACTCAAACTACAGCAGATGTCTTTTTCATGAGAAGTTATGGGATACAGTAACAACATCGGTTATTGCCATTTGGGAGACAATAATAATTTATAACGCAGACTGTTATGAGGCTATAAAGCAGGGTGAATCGGTTGTTTGGAATTCAGCTGAGCAATAACCAAACATAATGTATTTATGGTAGGTGGCTCTCAATAAGGTAGAGAGAAACAAGTTGGCTTGTTATGCCTTTTGAAGGAAAATTATTGTACTGTCAGGTCATTTATATAGTCACGATGGGATGACATAAATAGTTTAGAAGTTGCCAGCCAAACACTGTTTCCAAACAAAGCTTGAAACCTTTGGAAAATAACAATTGGTAAGCAACTCATTCTTCTATAAAAGCAAACAAATAAACTCTATGGGTCCTTTAGGATATTGGCAAATGTCCACGTATGGTAGAACTGGTTATCTTCTAATTTCATTGTTTTTTTCCCATAGAAAGTACCATTGCAATGACGCTATCTGACTTTTTTGAAAATGCAAGCCATAGGATGTCCTGCACCAGCTGGTGTGTGAATGCAGAACGTAACTTTTATAAAGAACTCTGTCATTCCTAAAATCCTCCAGGCATAGTTTCCATGATACTTGAAAATCAGTCAAACAGTTGTTTGTTAAAAATTTGTGGGTTCAGTTTTAATTTATTTTGGTTTAATTATTGATATGGTTGGAAGTGTTTCTATCTTTGCATAGCCTTTCTTATAAAATCTATTACCCGTGCACTTTGATCAAGCTGTTTAACTATTCCTTTAATAAATCAAGAAGACTGAGATCCTTTTGTCCTTCATTACTAATTGTTTTCAAATCTTAGTCTTCCCTGAAGCACTTCTCTGAGCTCTTTTTAAGTTTTCATCAGCTTTCTTCAGTTGTGGATAACACACATTTCCAAATTTTAGTGAGATAGAGAAGCCCTGTGGAAAAATTTGTAGGGAGAAGTTAGGCCCATAGAGGCAGAGAAAACTCTCACAGAAGTAAAGAAGGGAGAGAAGGGTACAGCTTAGCATTTTGTTCAACTCTTTGTGTAAAGACTAACAGCAAACCTGTTGCTGAGAGAAGTGAGTGGTACTAATTTATGATATTAATCAGCTGTGCTCACCTGCATGACATAAGTACAGCTACACTTACTCTGTGATTTGTGGTGAAATTAGGAACTTTCCTACAAGAATGAGGGCTTCAGTTGAAGCCATTCCAACTGCATTATGACTTTTTTTTTAATCCCATAGTTTTGGAAGTACTGACTCCTGCATGTTGTAATCTATGATGCCACTCCTACTTATGCTTTGTTATTTTTTTGAGATGCTCTGATAGAGTTCAGGACTGCTCTTTTGGGTTGGATATGGATAAAATAACATTATTCTGGTCACATTCCTTTACTCTGAAGGGAAAAAAACAACGCTACAAGACAAAAAAAAAGGTATGTCAGCATTTTCCCTCTGTCTCTTGAACCCAGATGAGTTCAAGCTCTGACCTGTATCAAACTCAACCCAGTGGTGAAGCTGACAATAGAGAATTTATGAAGGAATGCAACAGTTCTTGTTGCCTTAGCAGTGTTGTGGTGTTGTGTGCCAAAAGACTGTTCTTTTATTACAGTTTGGAGACTTTGACAGTGCCAAGTACTCATCACTTCTCAAGAATGTGTCTACAACAGGAGAGGAATGGCAATCCTGTGTGACAATCTCTGGAAAGAAAGTGCTAACATAATAGTTTCACAGGTAACAGGCCCTCTTGCAGGATTGCATCTTATTTTTTCCAGGCTAAAGACTGGATTGAGTGATAGAACTCAATTTCACCCAGTTCCATCTTCTCCGATGTTCAGAATGTGCTTCAATTGTGGGGTTTTTTTCTTTTGTTTTGCTTTGTTTTTAAAATCTTCAGGCTAAACTGGTGTTTCCCCTTTCAGACCACCTGTCAGCACTTCTTTTGTGATAATTTTTTTTTTTCTTCCAGAGAGTTTGGGCATTTTTTTTTCAGTTAGTTTACCTGAATTCAAGCACTGATTCTGAATTCCTATTGCATGCAAACCCATTAACTCAATGGAAACTTGGGCCTGGGACCTCTGCACTCATTTTAACATAATAAAAAGCAACAGAACATTTTCCGTTGACTCCTGCAACCTTGTCTCAAACTCCTATGAGCTGTAACATATATTCTCCACAAATGTATAGGACCTGGTATGCCTCTATCCCAAACTTTTGCCTGGGAGAACTCCTGCTCTTAATCAAACGAGAACATACTGCAGGAACTTAATTTCAGCAACCGGTCCCGCAGGCCTGAGCTCAGGTGAACCAGCAAACACCTGCTCCAGCCAGAAAAGTGGTTCCTCTAAAGAAGAAATTAGTCCCTTCTCATGAGTTTGAAGCCGTTTTTCCCTCCCTTCTCCAGCTGTTTTCCTTCCGTTCAAGAACATGCAGCGTCTCCCAGTCAGAAAGGTCGCAGAGGCCAGCAGGGACCCTGAGGGGACACGGAGGAGTCTCCTCACGGTCCCGCCGGGGCCGCTCCCTCCCGACTGAAATGCGTGAGAAGCTTCGCCTCCACTTAAAGACAGGACCCGCTGGGACCTCCGGGGGCGAGAGAGTGAAGTGTGAGTAACGCTGAACGGAAATAAATTAAATTAATTCGCCA
>NW_010113387.1:19592-28699 GCF_000699245.1 Pterocles gutturalis | reverse complement strand
CTTCCCCGGAGCGCCTCAGCGCACAGCCCCGGCCGGGTGCTTCCTCACAGGGGGCGGGCGGGCCGTGAGGGGCTACAGTTGAGGAAAAAATAACCGCCTTGAGGAAGAGGATTAAATATGTTGTGTTTAATCCCTCCCTCCACACACGGCCGCTGTGATTGAGGGAAGTGAAACGGCGCCGGGCGCGGGAGGTGAGCGGCTGCCGGTACCTGAGGGGCGAGGGCAGGGCGGCCCTGGGGGGGCCGCTGAAATCATTACAGACGTTGAGGATCAACATTTTCTGTTCTAAATGTGCGCCGTGTGTGTGGAAGAGGCGGCGGGGCGATGGCGGGTGTCGGTGAGAGCCTCTCGGGGCTGGATGGCAGCGGTGAGGCAGCGCCCAGAAGGGGTTTCGTTTCCGAAGCGCTGTGTGGGGTGTTTACCGCCCACGGTGGCTTTGGACTCGGTCCTGTCGGTAAATTGTCACTGGTGTCACCCACGCAAAGTTAGTCACAACTGGGGGAGGCTGATCCCCCCCGAGATGTCCCTGAAAGCACCCATCTGGCTTTGGAAGAACTGATTTCTGGGTTTTTTTCTGGTCTCGCAGAAGTCCTGATGCGTTTCATGTGGGCGTCCCTGGAGGTGTCCAAGGCCAGGCTGGATGAGGCTTTGGGCAACCTGGGCTAGTGGGAGGTGTCCCTGCCCATGGCAGGGGGGTGGAACTAGATGATCTTTAAGGTCCTTTTCAACCCAAACCATCTGTGATTGTATGATTTGCTGTTCCTGCAGCCTGGCAGCAGATCTCCTGTCCCTGTCCACAGAGCCCACCCTGGGCCAGCCTGTGGGTGACCTGGGGCACGAATCCACAGCAGCGCCCTGCATCTGCGGGCTTCCACGTGTGCTTTATCCTTCCCGTACTGAACACAGTGTGCCCCTCAATATGTGACAGATCACCCTTTTTCTGCAGCATATCTCTGCTTTTATAATTGATTAAGCCATCAAATAAATCTTGAGTATTGCAGAGGTCAGCCCATGGTATATTTGCAACACAGTTCAAATTTTTAATGTCATGTAATGATTTTACACAACACTTCTGTTTTTTAAATACAACAGAAAACTGTAGAGCCCTTCAGTACTGTATATTTATTCTCTTCCACAGGGGAGCTTCATATTTAACTGGCAACTACATTCTGGTAATTATAGAGGGCTATACAGTAAATATTAAGGAATATTTTACAGTGAATGTTATCTTGGCAAAAAGAGTTTTTACAAATGGTTCTCTCGATTCTGTCTTCCTTAGAGATTCTTAAAAATTAAGGAAAGTTTAGGAGGGAGATTAGGGAATACCCATTATTTGTTTTAAGATAATGAGGAATTAAAGTAGATAATCTTGAAAGCATATAGAAAACTTTCTAAATGGGTTGGCTTTTTAGCTTGGCCATCCCATAGCAATCTGCTTAATAGAACTTAAAAATTCACAGTAACAGCTTTTTGCCTCTTCCAGACCAAACTACTCATTTATTTCCATTTGTTGTTTTAATTCCCATGTGCCAATGCATGTAGGATAGGAACACATCCCACCGCAGGCAGGGCTTGCTGAGGGACCTGACCTGTGCTCCTCAAGTTAATCGGCAGTGGTCTCCTGATTGCTGCACGTACACAATATAGCTGTAACACTATGACATCTTCATTTTTTCCCTTTGTGTTTGTGGTAATTCAGGGATAAATCTAATAAGAGGCACGGAAGCCCTTGAGTTCGATGCTGCACCACCTGCCCAGTGCTGAACAGTGCAGAGCCCAGTACTGCCTCCCCTCTGCCTCCACAGACAGCAAGGTTGCCCATCCCGGGATGCTTGTCCAAACTGGCTTACCGAGTAGAAGTTGCTAGTGTGAGTCTCTAGATGATCTGGGAAAAGGCAGTGTCTAACATCCTGCCTTTCTCAAAAATTAGGTACTGGCAGGAATAAAACACATCTTTCAGAGGTTTCCTGCAGATTGGACTGCCTGAGAAATTTAGGCAGAACACCTGGTTTCTCGGACCTAATCAGGAGAGCTAAACATTTGAGACCATTTTGGATTTGTTGTATGTTACTCAATTTAACCTGTCTTTTGTTTGGTCTAAACTTCTGTCATTGATCATTGAGCAGCTACATTTTTAGTATGGCTAGTGTCCATTGAGAGGGAAACATTTTTTATTGTCTTTCTTGCAGGGTAGCTTGCAAATCCATGTTTGATCTATCTCTGTGTGTGATCTGTGCGTACAGAAGTATCAAGTGACTGGTAGGATCTCTTCTGAAAGCAACTAGGTCTCTGGAATTCAGTTCAGGTGTAAGTAGAGATTTTTTTTTTTCCTTTTCTTTTTTCTTCTTCCCTGGTTCATCTCAAGGGCTAAACAACTTAAGAAAATAAAAGTTGTGTTTTTGGTGTTTTTTTTTTTTTTGTGGAAAACCAAGATAAATCAGTATTATAGTGTGAAAAAAGGTGAAAGCTTAAAGAAGTCTCAAGCAGCATTCAAATTGGCAATTTTTATTTATCCAAACAGTACTTCCTGGGACTGTTGCACAAATTGCAATTTAATCAGGAACTGTTGACACCTGAGATGGGTTTTTTACATTCTGAGCACCCAGCCCACAGCTCACAAGTACCTGAATGTTGATACCCTCAACAGGAGGTCATTTTCTTCTTCTCAGTTCTAATCCAAAGCAGTGAAAGCTATTTTCCCAGTGGTAGCTAGTGAATTGTTTGGTATCTTTCTGATGTTTTTGTTTGTTTCTGATCACGGCTTTCTGTATGACTACAGAAGCTACTGCACTGGCCTGTGTGGGGAGACACCTGGATGATGGAAATGAGCAACCAGGCAGGGAAGGGAAGGGGAGGGGAGGGTTTAAACTTTATTTCTGCTTGTAAAAATCCTAATAAGTGTGTGACCTCCAGAGTGTGCAGCACAGTGTGTCAGCACTGGGCTCAGTGAGCAGGTTGAGCAGGCTCCTCAGGGTGGCCTGCAGGAGCACAGCGCTGCCCAGGTTACATCCCAAGTTCATCTTGGAGCTACTTATTGGCTTCCCCTTCCCTCCACCAAGGCCTGCTGTGGTGCTTGTTTGAAAGCTTGCATATTGCTCACTGATTACTCTGAAGTGATTGTTTCCTGTTCAGAGGCTGCATTTCTATTCGTGTACAGCTGTAGAAAGGTTTAAGAAATTAATTTATATTTCCATGCAGGCAGCTGTGTGTGTGTGTGAAAATCAGACAGGAGACTGCCTCCTCCAGGAGGAGGGTATATGAAACGGTGCAGCAAATCTCTTGCAAAAGCTGTTTGTGTATTCTGCAGATGATCATGTTGCAGTTCTATGTCCCTTGTAGTCACAAGATATTTGCATAGATGCTTCCTTCCTTCTTCAAGACTTTTTCCTGCTGCTCTTTGCTCGTATTTTAGGTTCTGGTGTTGAATTTAACCATAAGAGTAGGATTTTTAGGACAGAGGAGAAAGGAACAAGAAAAAAAAAAAAAAACACACCCTGTAATTTCAAATCTAACTTGATCACTTTCTGAAAGAAACAGAGTGACTGAACAAAGTTATGTCCTCCCAGAATGGTGATCAATCTCTACACTCTCCTCCCTTCTGTGATGGAGCTCAACACTTGCAGCCCCATGGTTCACTGCAGCCACTGAAGTCATGTAGAAAGAACAATGCGGAATCTTAGAGTTTCTGCATGTTGCTTCTGCTTCATGCTCAGCACTGCCTGATTTAGGGCCAGGAGGTTTCCTTCAGACAGGGCTAGGTGTAGATAATGAATACAACTTCTTTACCATTACTTGAAGGAGTATAGGGTGTGCTTCCCATGTAGTTAACACTCTGATTTTCCCCAGTTCTTCCCATTTGGGATGTACTGTGCTTCAGGGGGTAGTTACTATCTGCCCTGTTATTCAGCTGAGCAGAAGGAATAAATTTAAGTCTCACCTTTGTGTATTTCAAGAAATTTTGTGTTGACATCTTGGACACCTCAAACCATGTGGGAGCAAGACAGGGGGATCAAATGCATATTTATGCATTTTTTAGGGAAAGCTATACACTGTGAAGTGAACTCTTGGAAAGATTGTTATGAAAAATAAATGACCTGAGCAGCAAGGAGTTGGGCTGTGACTCAGTTTGGAGATGAATGGATGTAACAGCCATGAGCAGAGCTGGCAGCAAACCACAGTGAGTGCGGTGTCCGTTGTCTCTGGAATGTATTTGTACCTGGAGATGAGTGCCAGTCTTACACATCTGTATCCTTTTCTTTTTCCTGGATGTGCCTTTAACTGGGTGTTGCCTAGCTGAGCATGTTTAATACCCTATTAGATTTTATGCCTTGTCAGCACAGGATTAGCAACTAAAGTTTTGCAATGGCTGATGAGCAAGTGGTTGTGGAGTTGCTGTTCTTGAAAGGCTGAATGTCTCAGAAAGACAGTATGGCATTTGTGAAGATTTTTTTTTTAATATACAACAAATAAAATATTGCTCTAACTTTATTTTTTAAAGAAGAAAATACTTGACCAGTGTCCCATTTACAAGATGTTTTCATTTACTTTTCAAGAATCTTTTAAAAGGACAGACAATGTGCATTTGAATCATTTGAGGCGCTCATCTTAAAAGTAATGGGTTTGTTCTTAGGAAGTTCTTGTTGAGAAGAAATTGTAAATATTTCCATAGTAATTTTAATTTGAAGGCATATTGTTATAGCTTTCTAACTCTGCTTATTCGGTGAAAATCTAGCAAATGCAATATGTAGTTGATGCCAGCCTTGATGCATTTTTCAGAAGTAGTGTTTCCTTGATATGTGTAACCACTGCATCCTTTCATTGTACAAGGTGTAACCTTTCCTGATGCTCACAATTATGATGACATTGCAATTTTTTTTTTTTTTTTTTTGGCTTGTCTTTGACACAAAGAATTAATTTTTCAGGGAAGTAGATGGGAAGAGCAATGCTCTGAAAACTATATTACATGAACCAGTAATTTATAAAACCCAACTCATGCCTTGCTGGTCGTTGTGACAAGAAACTAAAAATGTTAAGACTGAAGCCAACACAGAGTGCAAGGTGTGATCCTATTCTCATTACGTTACTCACAAAAACAAACCAGAGCTAGTAATCTTCTGTAACCTTTTAGGGTATTACTGCCTTCCAGTAGACTTCAATTTTAAACAAATTCTGTGGTGGCACTTTCATTTAAAAGGAAGCTAAAAGGCGGGGAAATGTAATTTCAATCCCACCCTCACTCAATCTGAAGAATTCAAAACTACATCTTCTGTTTCCCAACAAATAGCTTTTCTTAATTATTGGTTGAAGACTCATATGCCAGAAAGAGAAAATAAGAATTTACTGTTAAGGCTGGTGAGAGTCACTCAGTCCCTGTTCTGTAGGACTCTTTGTGTTTCATTTATTGCCTTGTAAACTGCAAGAGTGTCTTGTGAGCACCTACATCCTTTGCTGGATCCGGGCTACATGGTACTTTCAGGGTTTATAAGCATAGCCTTTTTTTGTGTTTGGTTTCTGTTTTACATGATAAGGATTAATGGTGGTTACCATCTGTAGGGAATACTTTGATCTATAGCTAAAGCGTGATTAGTGTTTACCAAGTACTGTTAGCTTTCTCTTTAACTTGCACTGAAGCTGTTTGCATAGTGCTATTGCTAACTCTAAACTAATTCCTCTCTCAAAAGTCTTTTATCATTAAACAATTATTTTTATGAGTGATTATTATTTTCACATAAAGAAATATATGCATGAAAAAAAGAACGTGTCCTGTGTCAGCCAGTAAGTAATGGACTGTTTGTGGACAGAATCAGGAAATGTGCCTTTTGTTTTCCTGCACCTGTTGCTGTATTACAAATAAAATCATCCAATGTTTTATTAAATAAAATGAGAAGCCCTAATGAAATTGTACCAGCCATTACCAGGAAGTCTATTGAAAACATTCAGCAGCTGCTCAGTCTCAGTTCATTTACACTGATAGGATTGTTTTGTCCTTCTCCTTATGCTCCAAGTGAGAAAGCTACAGTGCTGTGTTAGTGTACAGCAGAGCCTTGGACCATTTTATACCACTCTCCTCTAACTCCTTTTGAAGTATTTGATCAGAATCAGTAATAAATCATGTACCTATGACTTGTAGAAGTTTGTTGCAAGTCAGTGTCCTGGGTTTTACAGCTAAGTGTTTTGTAAACACCAGCTTGTATACCCTTGCAGCACAGTCTACTGTATTATTCTGATTTTATAGAGAAGGATTGATCAGAGAGGTTGGGAATCAGATCACTCAACAAAATACCCCAGGAATCCTCTGGAGTGAACTGGGGGTCAGCCTTATTCAGTATATTTAGCACCACTCTTTCTCTGAAGGTCCCTAACAGAATTGATCTCGCTGTCTCTTCTGTATTTAAGAAGTCAATGTATCTATCACATAGCTGTGCTGGCAGGTAGGCAGAGACTCCTTCATAAACTAGACTGTAGTTCCTAACAACAGTTGCCTCATTTAAAAGAAAAGGTAACCCTAGCAATAATCTCCACGCAAAGTACCGAACAGTAGATCTTACATTAAAACCACTAAGAGGTTGTATCGTAACTGTAGCTGCTTTGGGTATTGGAAAATGGTTGATATAGACTGTCTGGTAAAAATAGTGTAATAACGAATTTTGTTCAAACTTGCATGATTCACACATTTCTAGGCTTGGTTTAAAAAATGTATGAAAAGTAGCTGGATGAAATGTCAGCCATGCAGTAAGTGATAGAGCCCTCCCTTCCTGCAGCACATAGGAAATGAATAAATAGCTGCGCTTATGGGCAGAGCATGCAGCGTGAGGACGTGCAGCCCCTAAGCATCTCCTCTGCAGCATTCCTTTCTGACCACCACATGCAAGCAGAAAAATTACCACCAGAGTCTCTCTCCTGTCCCGTTCTTGCAATGTTACAAATTCGTGGATCTACTCTGAATTTATCCCAGTGCATGAAGAGCATAGAGTCAAACATAAGGAAGTAAGGCAAATACAAGCTTTCTAGAACTCAAAGAAATTGTATCTGTAGAAACTTTCTGAAAGGTTGATCTGCAATTATATGCTGCAGTGTGACTCGAGCAGTTGGTGAATGTTGTTGCCATCAGATTCTTGTATTAGGATTCTGCAGGATGTAGTGTTAGTTGAAAATCCTGTCTCTTACCCCAAGCTAACGGCAGTGCACCTAGATCAGAATAAGGCACATTTTGGGGATGGGGAAGAGGGGAAGGACATGTCCGTGTTACGAACAGCAGGGCTGTGTCATCTCTAGTCAGGTCCACAGGGACCAAGAGCTGGTTTATGCTCTGGAACACCACGTAATGGGAAGTCGGTCTTCTGTCCTCACTGTGGCACATCCAGGGAAGAAGACAGTAGGTACTGACACTTAACTTTCCCACAGTGGTCTTTTTTCCAGGTGGTGTTTTTAGGTGTGTTTTATTTGGTAAATTGCTTTTGTTTGTGGATGGAGTATATAAACTGTGGCGTAGGGATAGCAAGGGGTAAGCACCTCAGCAGCTGAGGGAGGGAGGAAAGGGCAGGGCACAGCAGCAAGGCAGAGGAAAGGGTTTACTCTGTAAACTGAGCCTACCTGAGCTGTCTCTGCCAGAGATCCCAGAGGGATTCTGATGGGGACTTCCAACTGCTGCCAGTAAAACAACTGCAGCTGGAAGAGGATGTTTTTCTCTTGCCCAGTGCTTTTGATGCCAACTGTGAGGTTTGAATATTACTTTGCTGTCATTGTGACTCTTTTAGAAAAGAATTATATTCTCAGAGGAGCTGGAGAGCAAACCTGCAAGGCTCTTACAGCTCAGTGCCGCAGTGTATTCTCTGTGCTGAGAGAAACGTAGGTGGCTGCAGGAAGGAAAAGATGAGGCTAAGCCGGGCAGGTGTATTTTCCACATTTCTACATTTAATGTTTACTTAAGGCAGTGCTTCTGTCAGCCCTTCTCCTGATCTAACAAAGGAAGGCAAGTCCTGGTTAAAGTGTGTAATTTAAGAGTTGACTGAGGAACTGAGACAGTCTCCATTTTTCTTTATCTGCCCTTCATGCTGTGTAATGCACTGTGAACTCCATCAGGTATTGATTTCAAACAGAAACTAAAACAGATTTTTAAATCAGAAAAATCTGCTATGTGACATATAGCAGGTGAAAGTAAATGCTCCCCCTGAGCAGCTGATACTAAGGTATTTTGCTATTAGACAATTGCTTATCATCACAGATACAAGCATCCCTGCCAGCACTGTAACATTTCTACACATAAAGAAATACGCGTGTTTGTCAAAGAATAATTTTTAATTATTTCTTAATTGCTAGAGAAAGATCTGCCTCTGTTTAAGGACCCCAGCGCACCACAAGTGGGCTGAGGTTATTGTACCCATACCAGAGCAGACCACACTTGGGTGTAACATTAAATAACTTTCCAGTAAATATATATACACATACATACTCATTCCCATAAGGTCACCCTAGACTCTGGAAGTTAAAAGTAAAAATCAGTAAGAACTTTGAAATACCAGAAATCAAAGTGGCCTGACAAATAACTAAACCTGGCCATGTACCTTTGTGATTTTCTCTCTTTGGACTGGAAGGGTTTGTCAGGATACCATTGGTCCACTCAGAATTTTACAATTACTGGCATATTGTAATAACTTCTCTCATTATCTCATTCCAAAATAATTCTGAAGTGTTTGGGGAATATTTATAGAAAACGCTAGATTACAGGAATGGGGCATGATGTCCTGTCCTTAAACACTGAATAGCTCCAGTAAGATCTCTTTCTTCACACTACTTCTTCAGTTGTTCACTGCAGATCAAGTGAGAGTTTAAGGCTAATTCAGTATCTGCAGCTGTGTGAGCTTCGAACTCTAGTAAGGTGACAGTACAAAATTTTGATAGCTAATTTTGAGATCCAGACACTTGTCCCCAGGTGGGCAGAGCTGGCATATCGTACACATCCACTTAACAGGAAGCAGATGGCAACATTACTGAAGTATTTATTATTTGACCATTTCAACTTTATTTTATCAGCAAGGCCCTTAAGATGTTATTTCACTTGTAGGAGGAAACATACTTGAAACATAATTGAAATCCACTGCATTAAC
>NW_010113387.1:16740-19561 GCF_000699245.1 Pterocles gutturalis | reverse complement strand
AGCAGGAATCTGACAGAATGAACTACATGGATGTCTTCAGTACAGAGATGTTTATAACTCTCCAGTTGCAGGGTAAAAAGCAAGAGTTACGAAGCAAGCTGTAGTATTGGCTCTTCAGGTCAGATGTACCAGGAATTACAGAGCCAACAAGCGGAAGATTCTTGCACAGAAAGGCAGGCAGCTCTGTCCTCAACACTGGCCACTAAGACAGGAAATGCAAGGCCAAAGGAAAGCAGCCTCTGTGTAAGCACAGTGTAAAGGGTGGCTTGAACTGGCTGCTGAAATGAGTGGAAAGGCAGCTGCTGGTCAAGATGCTTCATCATCACACTTTGCATATCTCAGTGAGGGACTGAAGACAGCAACAGGACTTCATTAGCCATTTTTGTCAGTGACAACACACAAGTGTCCAGGAGTCAATCCGTTTAGGTAATAGGTCCTTTAATTTTCAGCTATGTTAATTAAAAAGTGATCCAGTTTATCGGTTTCCTTACGGAGTAAATATTCAGGAGATTTAAGAAGCAAATACACCATATCCAGGAATTGTTTATCAACGCACCCATTACGATGTATAGGTTTGCACAATCTGAAAAATTAGTATCTTCATCCAAAATGCCAATGCTGGAAGGAAGGGGAAGCAATTTAGGAGAGGAAAAAGAGTTCTCTGAGTCAGTTATTAAAATGTCGAGCTTACCCTTGCTTACCCTTACCTTCTCTGAGCAGGTTCAGGAGACGATCAAATCTATAGTTACTGTTAAAGTCATCCAGAGGAATGATGCTGAGTCTTAACTTCTTCAATGCTTAGTTAACCATACATACATCATACCTACCATACATCCTCCAAACATCCATCAGAAAGGGATGCATAAGAGAAACTGCACAAACCACTCCAAGATATTTATAAACAAATTATTAATGGTCACTTCATGTTAGCTCTGAGTTACCTGTATTTCTGAACAGACGAATACTCTCCTGCCTCTTAAGTTTAAAAAGTATTCCAGCTCCAGAATATAGAAAGTTTTAACATTAAGGCATACATACAGCTATGTTGTTTGCTTTCATTTAATAAAGATCAATTTACTCATACTCAAATACATGGAATGTTGGCACAAAACTAAAGCTCTTGTGGAACAGCTACCAATCATACACAAATATTCTGTGAGGTCCTCTTGACTTGCATTTCTCCGAGAGATACACCACAAAATGGCTTCAATAATACAAACTGAATGCTGGATCAAATCTCTAAATAATAAGTAGCAGTTAAAGTAAATGGTTTGCTTTATTTGTAAATTATGTACAGAATACATTTTTTTTTTAATTATGATGGGGCAGGAGAAAGAAAACAGCCATAATTTCGAAACTGTGCTGCTTCCTTCACCTGCTGGAGATGACATCTTTCTCTGAACCAGATGTACAAAACCAGTTTGGATTTCCTCAGTTGCTGGCACACAGTCTGGAGAAACAGTGAACACTGCAGCCAAATTCAGCACTAACAGTTTTCATATTTTCAGCAAAATACTTCTGCTAAAACTAGTTTTCTTAGGAAAGTTTTCACAATCTTTTGACAATAAATTCAAGAAACATATCAAGAAAGCTGTGGGCTAAGAAAGGCTTTACCTAACTAGCTATCAAATGAGTATAACTAGGAATAATCTGAGATTTGGTCATTCAACTTTTACCTCTTTTACAAAAGCAAGTTTGAGAAGCTAAACTAATCGACCAGTTATGCAAGTACCAGAAAACTATGGTTTTCAGTATGTTTGAGGACGATCTGGGCAATCTATCAATCAATAGAAAACTTGTCAGATTGATAAAACTTCTGTAAATGGATATTTATGATTACCATAGTACCAAGTAATCAAGTTAATGGTTAAAAAAAATGAAGGAACTAGATATAAAACTGTTTGGTAACACGTATATTTCAGCAAACAAAGATGCTACTGTATGGTCTATGTTTTGGTGATCAGCCAACGAAGAAAATCCAACCATTTGCACATACTTAGTCCCAAAACCACAGTGAGTTATGATTTTTCATGTGAAGGCCTACTTTCGGTATCCTCCTCCTCCTCTTCCTCTTCACAATCCCCTTCATCTGTTTGCTGTTCCAGTTCCTCTTTTGTGATCATTTCAAAGTCGTTTCCATTTCCACTACTGTGCTGGGACCTGTCGTCTTCACGCCTGTCACTGTCAGTGTCTGAATGTCGCTCTCCTCCTGAGCCATCTGTTCCCGAGTTCCTCGTTGCTTCTGTTTTCCCATCGTCTTCTTCCTTCTTCTCGCTATCCGATTTCTCCTCACTGTCGTATTTTTGCTGCTTTTTGGATTCTGATTTTTCCTCTTTCTTTGAGTCTGCTTTTGGTCCTTTGTATTCATGTGTGTACAGGGGCCTGAAGGAGTCAATGAATCCCACGTCTGCGGTAAGATTTGGCAGGAACCAGAAGTGATGCCTTCCTCCAGTGATGAGCCAGATCATAAGGAAGAGGATGCAGCGTGCTGCATAAAAAAGGAAAAGGAAAAATTTTGGTTTCTATTCTAAACATCTGCACTGGATGACTACAGTGTAAGAGAGATCCACTGCTAACACCCGCCCAAAGCCAGGGACAGGGGTGTCTCTGGGGGCAACTCTCTCATTCTGCAATAGCATTGTGGAGTAGTTCTCACCCCGTCTCCTCCACCCCATTAACCTTGTATCTCATAGATGATTTAGCTCTTTATCCCCTCTGCTAAAGAAGTACAAGCCAAAGAAAGCTTCAAAATCCTGCTTACACCATTCTCACCACTGAATCTGTTTTTATATACAGTTCTTGGTTTGCTACCCGCCACCAC
>NW_010113387.1:0-16709 GCF_000699245.1 Pterocles gutturalis | reverse complement strand
CTTTTTTTTTCCCCCCTTGAAATGGAGGCTGTAAACTAGTCTCCACTATACAGGAAACACAAAGAAATGCCACAGTTTGCACCTTCTTTCATTCTGTGGCACAACTCTGACACCCAGTGGCCACAAGGGAAATACAGACACGGAACCAGTCCGGCTATTGCCAACAACTCCCAAGTGAGGCAGCCACACATCTCAGACCACGTTTAAGAAGTAGACTGTATCTGCGCCCTTTCAGACCTCACTAAAATGACACTTACCAACGGCAAGAAGAAGAATACTGGCGACAAAACAGCCCGCGCCTACACTGAGGTAATAAACACCAACACGCATTTCTGCTGGCCAGAGTGGGAACAGAGTTGCAGCTATAACAGCAATCACTAAATAGAAAGATAAGAAGAAAAGCATGAGAAGCACGATTAGTGTTTCCTGGTGTGTATCTAAAGGTTCTAGGCTTACCATCTATTCAAGGTATTGGCTTAACATAATATGAGTTACTGATAGCATTTTAGGCCTGGACTGAAACCTTGTCTAGTCCCACTGCGCCTGTTCTCATACCAGGTAGACAGACACCATGTTCAGCAACTCTGAGTGGCAGTGCTTTGTCAACAGAGCAAAGAGAGCACCTCTGGCAGAGGGCACAAACAAGGAGGTGAGCAGGGAGCTGCCTTTAACCACTGCAGCAGGACACAAGCACAGGGAGCTCCGTGGAGATCATGGTGGCCCTAAGTATTGGCCAAAGGCCTGAACAGGGCCCCAAAGGATGACATGGATTCTCAGGAAAAGATGTTCTCTCAGGGCAAGGAAGCTGGAAGCCGGAAGCTACAGGTCAAGGGTGTTAGACCAGCACTACAATGATCTGTTAGCTCACTGGTCTCAATTAACATCAATACTAATTTAAATTAAAAAAAAAATTAACTGATTGGATATTTCTTACACAAATACAAATTCTAGGGTCAGAAAAATATCATTCATAGTTTAAAATAATTCCTTTAACATCTTTCACATTTTTATATAACAGAAATAAACAGCTTGCAAACTTGTGCAAGTTTAGACATTTGCTAAAGCATGTTTCAGGTTTTGTTTGTTTTAAACGTGTACCTCCTCCATCCTGAGATCAAAATTCATACAATACAATTGGTATCAAATCATGCTGAAACTGAAGTGCAAAAACCTTTGTCCAGAAAAAATACAAACCTCCCCAAGAACAGATGGGCCTGTTGATACTGTGCCTACTTTTACGACGTGCTCACTAATATCGACTCTTACTTACCAAGTACAAGTCCCATGGCAAAAGTTTTAAAGTGAACAGGGTCATAGATCCACACATAGACCTACAACAGAAATAATCAAGTTTATGCTTGGAAAACAAGTTCTCTGATCTAGCATTTCATGTATTCCTTCATCCAAATGCTTACAGCCATGCTAGAATAGTCGGTGCTGAATCGACGGCCCTGCGGTCAGTCTTGTATGAGAGCAAGGGGTTGCGGGTCATAGGCAGGGCTATACTTTGAACAAGACTTGAAACAGGTTTCTGCCAGTGAAAGGTGCAAAAGGAGACACAGCCAAGGAGCTGCATGCCTGCGTGCCCACACTGACTGCCTCAGCCACGGACTGATTACAATCTCAACCTCATGGCAGGAGGCCCGAGGACACCATGCTGCTGAGGAAGGACACAACACAGAGCTGGGCAGGGCTCTGGCTGTGCTAGAGGCTTCCATCTGGGAGGAGAAGGAAGGGAAGGAGTTTCCACACTGTGTAAGAAAAACAATGGAAATCTCAGACTGGATCTCTCAAGGAATTATTGCATGAAAGAAGCTGTCCCCAGAATAACTTACAGGGGACATAAGATCTTGGGGAAAACAATCAGACAGTAAAACTGATGGGGAAATGAAAGATTCAGAAATAACACTGAAACAAAGTCTGTTGTTATCTTTCTTTATTCATTAATGCTGTTCAGCATGAAGCCAAAAAACTTTTGTAAAGAAAAAATTTCTCAAGTCCACCAAGGGGAAACAGAATACTTGTAGCTGTAAAGAAATTCCCTTAAGAGAAAAAAACCAGACTGAACATATGGAACAAAGCAACCAGCTGAAATGCTCAGTTTAGCTTAAGTCCCATTTGATGGCTCAGATAAGTATAATTGCACCCTCTATTCCACAGCGCACTGTTATCTAAATGGCTACAGTTGCACTGCTCCACCAAATAATTGCGCGAGAACTGTGGATCCATTTGAATCAGATTTGCTCGGCCTTACAAAAAAAAAAAAGAAAAAAAAAAAGAAAAAAAAAAGAAGCTTCTTGGTAAAGTGCAGAACTTTCTGAACTAGAAAAGTAGGATTTTTTTTCTTACCAAATGGAACAGTTGGAATCTTAGCTATTGTTAACTGAAAAGAAGCTGATTACTAGAAACCAGCAAGCTTTATAGCAGATGTGTTGATATGAACTACCAGGAGGATGCCTTAGAGGCAGTAATATGTTTTTTCAGTGTGATGCAAAAATTATTTAATATTCTGCTTCTCACAAGGTGTTACATTTGACTATATGCAGGTGTAGCTCTGCTGCCAGTTCTGTGAGCCCAAACAAACTGAATATTATGACCGGTGACGGAGCAGTATGATGGTGTGTAATACTCAGTGTTTGTAAGTGCAAAATAACAAAGAAAAGGAATAAACAGCCCTAATGTAAATATACAAGGATTGGCTCTAAATTAGCTACTACTTAAGAAAGATATTAAGAGTCACAGTTCTTGAAAAAATTGTAGCTTATTAATAAACAAAAAAGTAAACAATGTTAAGACACAAAGTACTGTTATACTGCAAATCCAGTACTGCACCCTCATTTTGAATGCTACGTGCCACTCTGGGTACTCCATGTAAGAGACAATAGGGAGGGTCAGCGGTAGGTGTGATTCTGTATGAGGTGGGATGAAACAGAGCAAGGCAGATTGTAATAGAACTGACCGAAAAAGGGGTAAAATAAACATTTTCCACACAAGGGATTTATTTACAGCGTTTACTGCCATGTATGTTTTATAACCAAAGGTATACAAGAATCTTAGGGGAGATTCCAGTCCAGTGACACACAGCATCGACACGGAGCACAGTATAATTTTGCTGAAGTAAAGATGTACTAGTCATCCCAAATCTCAAAAGCACAAATATTCCTGTGTACATTACAGAGCTGTTAGAAGAATTAAATTCTTTGTCTTCCAGGAAAGCAAAGTACAGAGAAGTATTTAAGACCACAATTCCAGTGGTAAAGCCAGGATGAGAATTCAGGAATACCCACGTGTCACCTCTCTGCTCAGATCACAAATTCAGGCAGCCTCTGGATGGCAGATAGTTTTGACTTGTGCTCCTGTGATTGGACATCATGTTCTGAAAGGCTTGTCTTTTGTTTAGAAATAGTTCAGCATGACAATGGCCACAGGACAGTTTAGGTTGGAAGGGACCTCAGGAGGTCTCTAGCCCACCCTTCTCTTCAAAGCAGGGCCTGCTGTCAGGCCTGCCCAGGTTACTCTCGGCTTTACGCAGTCCAGTCTGAAAGCCTCTGAGCACAGGGGCTGCAGAACCGCTCTGGGCAGCCAGCTCCAACACCCCTGATACCCTGAGAACAAACACTTCACCTCATGGCCACTAATACATAAACTGGCAATTAAGTTTTCTTTTAGATTTTTTAAGTTACTGTCCTATGTTTAGCTCCCTCTGACCTCCTTGCAAATATCTACAAATCCAATGTTTCAAGATCAGCCATCACAATGCCATTAATTTTTCTTTCAAGGTAAAGAGTTTGCAGAAATCCAGTAAATTAACCTATTATTTGACAACAGTGCGTTGACACTGGAAGTTAGAAAGTACCCATAAATCTTACCTCATTTCCATCCAAGAAAACTTGGTCTTCATGTGGCTCAAGTTTAAATTTCCTCTTAGTTTCCTTTTTCTTGGGTGTTCCTGGGGTCTCATCCTGAGGACAAACATAAATTACATACATTTTAAAAAAAAATGTGAATTTTAATTTCTAGTATTTTAATATATTGAGTCTGATAACTTTCCACAAACTTAAAAAAAAGTATGAATGTGATCTTAAGTAAAGATGCTTTACTTCCTTCTGTTCTCATTAATTACTGACTGGGTACCTCAAAAATAAAAGGAAAATTGTGGGGAAAGAGAAGTTTTGCTTTTAGTTATTGTCCAAGGACTAGACAGTGACTTCAGGACTACGTTGTGTCTCCAAATGCATAGCAAAGCTCCACTGATAAGTCTGCACAAAGATCAAGAACAGGATACAACGCTTCATAATCACTAAGTTTAATAGAATTATTTCGTACCTTAGTGCTGTATTTACCATATGAGCATCCTTTCAGAATTAGTTTCTGCCTGTTTATTCTGTCCTCCTCAATCTCTTTCTGGATCTCGTGCTTCCTCTTCCCTGTCTCCTGTTTCCTTCTCTTTGCATACTTCTTTGCTTATTTATTTGCTTGAAATTAACTTTCTAATTTTTGTCCTGTGTTGCTGTTCAAGTTACTATCCACTGGCTTATATAATTCACTAAAATACCACTTCAATAATAATGATTAGTTTTAAAAATTAACATTACACTTAATAATGTAACTCTCCACATGACAGGGAACTGAGGAGTTCATGACTTTCATAATCAGCATTTTAAAAAGTACCTCAAGAGTTAGGTAATCTCATACTGCCTTCTGTGTTTAGACTGACAGCAGAATTGTTCTCTTTGTAATTCTTTTATTAGCTATGTAGCTTTCTTCTGAGATCAAGACCTTTGTACACGTAGACTACACCTCTCACTAAATGTGCCATTATTTCACTTAGGAGTGGCTGGATAGGAATAACTCGAGCACTCTGCTACCAACTCTCACTGGATTCATACCACTGTATATAGAAGAAAGACCACATTCCCTCATCAAGTTTCTCCTGCAGATTCCTAACATTTTAATTTAGGAATTCTGTTCTGCTAATGAAATAAATCAGGAATGAAAACATGAAAAAAACCATGAAAACTTGTACAGTAATAATAGTTTGAAGTTTAAAGAAAGTAAACCAGAAGTCTGTGAAAATGAGGCATTAGGCAGATTAGGAATAGAGCTGTCATTCCCAAGAACAGCCCTCTATTGCAGAGCTGTTTACAAGCACCAAGTATCAAATACTACATTCCAAACATTCTTATTACCAAACATTGCAAAACTGTTTTTGTTTCACATGTGCAGCTGCACCGAGATGTTAGGTCACACCATATGTGTCATTCTCTGCTAACGTACACTTGTACAAAGCGCCGTTGCCTGCTGCAGCTGAAGAGAAGTAGTTTTTGATTAACTCAGTCCACGTTAGACGACAATGAGGTACACAAAGGCCCACCTGAATCTGCTTTTTTGATCTAGATAAAAATCAGAACAACTCCAAAGTTTAAAAAATGAAATAAAAAAAAGCAGCAGCATATTTTAGAGATAAAAACAGGCAAAAACCGTACATCAGATTCTAGAATAACCAACCATATTTTTAAGGCAATGTAATCGTAACAATCAGTTAATGTATTCTCTCTTACAAGTTTGTCTCTTCTCTTCCAGATAGTACTTACCTTCTTACACTCCTCTTTTTCACCATCCTTTTTCTTCTCCTTTTCTTTCTCCTTCTTAGTTTTTTCATCTTTGCCACTTTCTTTCTTGCTCTTTTTCTCCTCTTCTTTCCCACTCTCAGCCTTTCCTTTTTCCTTTTCTTTCTTTGTATCCTTGTCAGGTTTCATTTTCATCACTTTTAATGCTCGATGAAAGAACTGTTTTTTCAGGAGTCTTAAAATGAAAAAAGTTAAACAGTACATTTAAGTGTGGCTGTGATGATAACTTTTACACTCAATTATGTTATTAGATATCATTCCAGATTATCTATCTAATAACATAAGGAATAGCATGCCTGAAAGACAGAGGTCACCATCATCCATTCTGTTTGCAAATAACTACACCAGACCTAATTAGCCGATGTCTCACCTCTTGCTTTGCTTTTTTGTTCATCTGTTCAAACCTGGTTAAAACCCATACTTTTCTGTGGCAGCATTTCACACAGACATAAATGAATACAAAATTAGTAGGAAGCCACCAGGCCAATTTAATTATCTTTCCCATTAATGCAACTCCAACCAATATTATTTTCAAGTTCATGTCAATGTATTTCATAACAAAAATAAGAAAGCGTACGTTTGGCTTTTCAAGTTCCTTGGTAAGAGGTGCACAATGAATAAAATCACCTTGTTGGGACTGCAGTACATACTGCAAGCATTCCATTCATGCCAGCTACAAACATACCTTATAGCAAGTATATCTACAGACAGCGGGGCAGGAGGAAGTAGTACTTGGTAGTCCTAAGGTTGTCACCAACAAGTAATGTCCTTGAAAGGATCATAGCCAAATTCAGAATGGGAAGAGCAGTACTGAATACTGCTCTTCAGACTGAGAGGAAGCAGCAGGGTGTGAAATCCAACACTCATTCACACCAAAAAACCTGGTCCTATGCTCCAAATCGCTTTGATTTGTCCTTGGCTTCTTTCAGCTCTTGCTGCAGACCAAATTCTTATGCTGGACTGCTTGTTGAATTAGGAGAACTCGCTAAAGAGAGAGAAGTCATTCTACCAATTAAACTGACTATCAAGTCACGTTGACTATCAAGCAAAGTTGTTTCAGGTATAAAAAACAACTTTCCTTCAGACAGTTGTTGACATGGATTCTCTTTCTAGCAACAGAAAATCACTTGCTTGGGAGAAATTACTTTTCTCTACAGCTGGAAGTTCAGGGGGCTCAGGTATCGAGCAGCCCACAGGACAGGTCTGGCCTGCAGAACAGCTCTTCACCTGCAGGAGCCACCTCTGTCTCTGATGGAATATAAAAGATGGGACTGTGCAAGACCTGCTGCTCAGAGCATGGAGCCATGGTGTCAGTAAGGCCAACAGCCAGGTCCTGAAGCACGATAGACCTTGACATAACTAATGAAGTCTGGATTGCTCGCTGATTCCCGACTTGTTAACCCTCCATAGATCTGCTGAACAAGCATTATTGATATAGCTTATTGGTGACAAAGCTCCTCAAGAGAAAACTTACTGAATTTAGATCAATATGTAGGTGTACCAGGAGACCTTACATACTGGAGCAGCATCATGAATACAGTTAGTAACTTGTTTTAAATATGCAACTGTTCAATGCAATTGACACAGAATGAAGGAACAGGATCTGATATTTGTCGTTTATTTGATAGGGCAGGTAAAACAAGCAATAGCCACACAAAGAGAGTTAAGGTACTTGTTTTTACTATGAACAAGAGCCTAAGCAGCCTTTTCTACTGAAGGGACTAGTTTTATATCGAGATAGTCCTCCATCCCTTCCAAAAGGCAAAGGAAGTAGACAGTGCTAATGTTTAAAAGTCTGAAAACAGCCTCAGTGACTAAAGGTGGCCTCAGCATTATTAGCAATATAGAAGCGAGCAAGAGAAACCACACTGCAGACGTGGTATGGTGCCAAACGGATCATCAGGGCACGAAATGATACTGGTGATAGAAGTCACTGCCAGAGAACAGAGGGTTGAACTGATTTTCTTTGTGCACTACACTGGCATTCTTTACACTGCTGCAGCTGAAGGACTCAACCAACTGTCATTTCATCTGATATTCTAGTAACTGAAGAACAAACACACAGACTCCTACCTCAGTCCAAAGACTCTGGAAGGGATTATTTTTCTGCTCGCATTAAAATAATGCTTTTTTCCTAAACTTCCTTGAAGAAATCAGCAAAAGGATTAAAGTTCAAACACAGGGTCAGCCCTCCCTCAGCCCTGGAACTGGGGGGAAGAATCTCACCTTGCTGGATGGCCAGAAAAAAAAAAAGACTAAATATTAGCCATATTCTTCACTTCTAAGTAGCTTTCACAGAGCTCTCCAAGTGTAGACAGTCCCCTTAACCCTATGCGTCTGCCGCAAATGAGGTGTAGTCAGAATACGCTATTCATCTAAACAAAACGAGTACACTAAGCAGCAGGGACATACCATTTGAGAGGCGTAAATTGAACCTCAAAGTCCAGCTTCTGCCATGATGGCAGACTAGGTGCATGGGAAGGAGAGATTTGATAGCTCTGACCCTACTAACTTAAAATAACTACACAAGTTAGGAAAATAATGTTGTTCATCTTGCTGCCCCCAAGCAGTGTAATGAAAGAATGAGAGTGTTTTGAGAACAAAGATGATAAAACTACATTCTTTCCACCCTCAAACACAGTAATACAAATACAATCATTATTTTTACATACAACCACAAATATTTTAGAATGCACAAAGCCCAAATGAAACTGGTTCCTAAGTAACTAAGACACCTTGACAACTACACTCGTTAATAAAACTGATGAATTAGGCTAGGTCATACCTGTTGCAGTAATCAACTACAGACTCTCGGGTTGTAAATAAAGCTTCTTCTCCTTTCTTTGCTTTTGCCCATTTAGAATCCAGGAGGCAATCCACAGCTTTTGAGGCTAGAGAGAAAAATGGAATTAAAAATGCATTTAAATTAATGACAGGTATTTTAACAGTTAGTCTATACTCCTTGAACCACACCAGCCAGTCAGTCAGTTCTGGTGATGTTCCACATTCTCTCTTTAAATATTTAAAGACTAGCCACTCTTCTGAAATACACCAGTCTTGACAATTATACACCTTCAAATCAAAGAGTGAAAAGTTTACTGTGTTTACGTCAGGCTGATAAGATTAATTTTATGGCTAACTAATGCCTAGGTAAGTTTTCAAAAGCAAACTGTAAGATCAGTACTTATTAGATAAAGCACTAATAATAAAAAACAAAACAGCCCCCCCTCCAGTACAATGTGAGAAAAAGAAAGTTTTATTCTCTAGTTAAAAGTAACCCTACCAATAAAATAATCAACTCGGTGGCCCATCATGTTGGTGGATTTTGTTGGACAGTTGAAACGTAAGTATTTAGCAACAGCCTTCTCCTCTTTGAATGGCTCACCGACCTCCTACAATAGTAAAAGTGCAAAATTAATACAGTTTTAAACACATGGGAAAGACACTCAAAAATCAGATATTGCAAAGTCTTCATTATTTTACCACAATATACAAATATCAAATAAAATGTAAAAGATGTGAAAATAGGTTGTCATTTTTCCCAAGAACTTTCTGTCTAAAGCAAAAAAGCATTCCTTTACAAACTCCTTTAACAGTTCTGTAAAAAGAGCAAACTAAAGGAGGAACTAAGAGTAAAGCAGTGGGCACACGGAAAGCTGGTTAAGGCGTGCAAGCTTGGATAAAAACAGTTGTGAAGCTTGAGAGCAAAGAAAAACAACAGAGTGAGGAATGAGCATGTGTGAAATGACAGCAACACAAGCATATTGACAGAATACAATGCATCTTGAATTTCATGTGAAAGAGGAGAAAACCATGTTGAAAAGAAGTTGAAAGATTTGGCTAGAAAATTTCACTACTACTACAAGACTACAAAATGACTGAAACTTCAGAGTACTATCAAGGAGATTCTTCCAACCTAGAGACTAGGAATGCCAGTATGAAGTACAGCATGATGAAGTACACAAATGTCAAAACAGATGTTTTAGGAAAAAGGAGTCCTTAGTCTGAACACATTTGTAAATTCTGTACATTTACCAACTTGCAGAGAGGCAGCAGAATTCAAAGATTTGTAAGACAGAAGGATGGAGATGGGCATTTTCAATTATGTAAGATTAAGACCTAATATTTGTAAGCAGAAAAGGAAAACCTTTCTCTTGTTCCTGCTTCACAAAAATGTTTCTGAAACAAACATTTGGCATATTACACTGACTCATGTGAACTTCCTCAAAAATTCCTTTCTGTAAGAGTGCTGTTCATCAGTAAGGCTTGATTTTCCAAATCTTCCTGCTACTCACTGATCAATAACAGAGAAACACTTGGACATCTTTTCAGACTGCCAGTACCTCCTCTGTACCTGTTCTTCTCATACTGGCCAAAGAAATAGATTACAGAAGCCACAGAACAGACCAGTGATTTACAGGAATACATAGAATTCAAAGATTCTATTTCAAGACTATGTTTTTAAAGGTCAATAAACATATACAACCTCCACTGCAGCTTTTAAGATGTATAATCATAATACTGCAAGAAGCACATTAAATGGAAATGCAAGGTCAAATAGATGTTGTTACACCAGAATAAAAACTTCAGATGGTGAGAGCTGTTAATTTTCAACAGTTTGCACAGCTAACTTTCAAAATCAACTAGTTAATGAATTATCCTTCTAGATGGGATTGTTGCTTTTCTTATCTGAGGACAATTTTAAAAAGAATACTATAGATATAAGAAATCCAAGTGACCAAAAGCCCTCTGTTAGTTCTGAGATTACTGACATTTTTTAAAGCCTAAATTCTCTATATGTATGCAGAAATATGCTCTCATACTCACCAGTTAGACAGTTTTTAATTTAAAACGTGCTTAAATTAAGCCAGATGATGCTAACAGCCCTCATATAGATCAAAAAATTCTTTCTCCATGTTCAGTCCTTCCCCGCCCCGGAATTTTAAGAACCTGTATCACTCATGGAAAACTATTTACTAACTGACAGTGCATGTATGGACATAAATGATATGCTGTGGTTTGATGTCCCCTTATATGGTACAATTGTACCAGTAATTGTAAATCACTGATGATATTCCTAAATTTGGTACCAATAGAGATTTGATTTAATAGCAATAAAATGAGCTACAATTCATTTAAAGAAAATGAGTGAATGTGCCCCATCGTTATTGTATGGCACACGCGCTAAGGTACCACAGAGAGTGATGACTACATGCAGCAATCAAGTTTCAAAATAATGCTTTTCTAATATTTCCTACCAGTAAATTAAACTTAGAACAACAACTCACAGGCCAAATGTTCTTCTTGACAGCACAGACCATAAAACAGTCGGAGAAGCTACAGATATTTACATCGATGTTAGTTTTTCTACTAGGATTTTTTGTCTTCCTGAAATATTTAGGATCCTGATCAGTCATATGATGTGCTATACAGGCAGTGCCTGGCACCAGGAGATTTTTTTTTAGATTGCTCCTTACTGTCTTTTGCTTTGTCCTTTTCTGTGGGTATTTCCCTGTGAGAAAGACTGCCACAGTTTACCTGAGCTCATTCTGAGGAAGTTTCCCCTGCAATTTAATCCCAAATTTTCATCCCATTTTCATCTCTTTATTTGCAGAGCCAGACTTCTGTTAAAATATTAAAACAGATGACTGACAAGATATTATTACATTTCATCATAAAGTGAAATTAACAAAAGCACTGAAAATTTCAGTATCCTAGGCACAAGTTTTCACAGATGTAGTTCAACTGATCTTTATGTTCAGTTGTAAAAATAGCCAAACTCCAGGCATTTTAAGCCTCCTTATACATTTAGAAAAAGATTATACAAATGAATCAAGGGTTAGTTCTCAATAAATTATAAAGCTTTAAAACAGACGACACAGCCTTAAAAAGCATATGAAAACTTTCTGATATTTAAAGTTTGCTTTCATAGGAAAGACAGATTCAAGAAACATCTCAGGCAATATATTTCTGGAATGCTGTAAAATGTCTTCTTAATTAAAATTCTATGGCTAAACTGTTTTCAATTAATAAAAAATAGGATGGTGTCAAGCTCCCAAAAGCTTCTGCTCTAGATTATGTTTCAGAACCTTGCATCTACTTCAATTTTATATATTGAAAAATGCACGTTGTCACTAGACAGCAGGTTAAATTCAGAGATTTATGACCTCTGATAATTTACAAACTCCAAGAATGCCATTAAAAATAAAAAAATCAAACCCAATTTCTTATTTATCTAGACAGAAGAACTCCATCTACATCAAGACAGGAAAAGCAGTGCTCAGCCTACCTACTTACTAGAAATGCACTAATATTGTAAATTTTTTAAGAATAATTCTTAAGCATTCCTATCAAAATTCTGCCCTCTATGAATTCATAAAATGATGCTGAGATTTTCAAACCCAAGGACCTTCCAGACCCACTGAAGTGAAAGGAAAACCCTAATGAAATGCACTTCTTACCATTATCTCCCAAATCAACGTACAGCACAATGCACTCTGAACTTCCTTCAATACACTGGTATAGTTCCCAGTTAATTCAACCTGCAACTGGGACTGCAGCAGCAGAGAGGCCTGTACACATTAAAAATACAAACATCTGAACTGAGCTACTAAAACTAGTGTGTCCATGAGCTTCCTTCTCCCTCTCATGTCTACCTAAGTATGACTTATTCAGGTTCTCTTACTCCTTATATCAAAAGACCAGACCATATTTGTCTGTCATTCATTTTTTTCCCCCTTTGCATCACAGTTGTGAGAAGACAGCCACGACCCAAGACAGGATGATTTCCTTCCACAACATTGTAATGTAAACACGGTTTCTGGAAAACCAGAACTGAGTAAATGATGACTATCACTAACAAGTTATTTCATGTGCAGACAAAGACATTACAAGGATTTATGTTCCTCTGTTTATTTCAATAAAATGAATATGTAGTTTATTTCTTTGTTCCTGTATCTGAGAACTTAGATTTTTCAGAACACCATCCCTCACAGAAGATTTCCACAGCCTAATAGTCTATACAGTTTTCAGATATGGAAAAGAAGAAATTTAAGCCCATTTGTTATGTGCAGCCTTTCTCAAGCCAAGAGGCTCCATCAAAAATGACACTATGTCAACCCATGTTCTAT
Source organism: Pterocles gutturalis (assembly GCF_000699245.1). Classification (NCBI taxonomy): domain Eukaryota; kingdom Metazoa; phylum Chordata; class Aves; order Pterocliformes; family Pteroclidae; genus Pterocles; species Pterocles gutturalis. The sequence continues at coordinate 3,949 of NW_010113387.1, read as the reverse complement.
TCCTCATACCTCTCCTCATATTATAAGGACACTACAACTGCATTAGTGTTATCTTCTCTGAAGATGCTCTGAGCACATCAAAGCTCAGGCTGAACTGCAAGATTATCCTTTTCCCTTTTGACTCTCAGAACCTTAGATGACAAGATGTTCTGTGGCAGGAGAGTGGGTACTTCTGAAACATTTATACTTTGCCTAAATAAATCAAGGTGCAGTAGGACAGAGAAAAAGCACACAGATTAGCGTAACTCAATAGATCACTGCGTGGGACTGGGTAGGGGGGAAAACATGTTAGGGTCTTAGGACTTGCTTTTAGGACTCTATCTGTATTTCCTTCCATAACTAATAAACATAAAATTGTCTAACTCCTGCACTGATGGCCAGTACATGGATTGCCTGAGGTCTCTTAAAAGAAACTGTGGCAGAGCCATGCAGAGAAACCAGTTCTTCTACATTACCATGGCTGTGTGCTAGCCACAAGACATTAACTTTTCTTTACAGAAAAAAATTAACAGGGTTTTTTTTGTTCTATACCTATCCTATGAAAACAGAAGTACTTGTTTTCTTCCTTCTTTCTTTTCAGCCATTACTAATTTTTTGAGCAAAACATACAGAGTTCTAAAACACATGTCAAAGGAGCAATGTCCTTTGAAGCCAAAACACACCAGCTTCAGTCCTCTTCTAACTCTAAGCCACTTGTTTTGACTTTTTCCCTTCCCATCTCCAAAAATGTAACTCAGATTTTCAAAAGACAGTGATCCTTATTTTAATGACAAGTGGGGCTGCTACTTTTATTTCCTATTTTTCTGCATCCCCACCCCCCCAATATTTGTTTCTTCCTTCTCTATCACCTGATACCACTCGCTTTCAAGTAAGTTATTTAGCCATTCTCCTTTGTTATTACCCCATTCAGCTTTACTAGAATTTATGAGAAAATAAAGACAAACAGACAAGCTGGATTAAAATGTGTTATTGGAAAACCACTGCATTGTCATTTCTGAAGATCCTTTCCATACTCATTCATACAAAGCTGTAGCACAGGAAGCAGCAATGCAGCTGTTGCACATTTTACTTCCAGCAGAGCCCAAATCAAGACACGACACAACTGTAGGCTACAAGAGTTAATACTGATAAGACATCCTTCATCAAGAGAATCTCAAAGCTTGAATACAGTGATTCAAGAGGAAAAAAAGTCAACAAGGAAAGTAGGACCATTAATGGCATTGATGCCACCTCAGCCATCAATTTGCTGTGAGACATTCCCCAAGAACTGCCTAAGAACTGTTTTCTCTATTCCTGACTCTATTCAAGAGCAGTATTTATATGCATTAACATTTCTAGAGCAGAGGACACAGCACTAAGGTGCTAGGCAAGTGCTATTAATCACAATGCAAAGATAAACAAAACTTCACATGGCAGAATAAAACCGTGCACAATGGAATCTGGCCAACGTAATTAAAACTTAATACCTACTTAACAGTCAAATTGCAGACCTGCCAACAAAGTGCCACGTGTTACCCAGCTGAATGCTTGTCAAAGTAACAAACTCTAAAGATTTTGTGCTTAAGTGAATATTTCAGGATATGTATGGAACCATATTTTTTTCCAAGAAATGAAATAGCTTTGATCAGGTCACTGGAGTAACGTGCATTCAAAGACATCTATCTTTGGAGATGTATCTGTCTAAAGAAAAAATATTAAACTAGCCATTAGACAACATGTGTTGTTTTTCTTTTGACAAGTCCTTCATATGCAGCAGGCATTCTGGATTTCAGAAATTTGAATCATGTGGGAACCCACTGGCTCAAGCAATCTGCATCCTACAGACCAGTCTCTTTTCACTACTGCCATGTCTGAAGTAATCTTCACGTTAATTATAGTTAAATTACTGTCAGGAATGACACTTTGACAACTTTACCTCTAAAATGTCTTTATTCAAACTTCTGAAGTTAAGATTTTTGCAACTTCCACAGCTTTCAGCTGTTGCCAAAAGAGTCTAAGCTATGCAATACAGATTGGGCAATATGTCTTTTTATGAAAATTCATTCTACAAAACACATCCTTCCTGTTATCAGTGATGGAAAACAGGCTTGACAGAACTTTGAACTATTTTATTGAAACATTTTTTCATGTCTCATCTCAAGTGTAGCTAGCTGACCTAACTACCGTGATTCCAATCTTGATGTCAGATATTAAATCTTATAAAAATTATTCAGAACCCAGGCTCTGTACACATAGTATTTGTAACTGAACTCTATTACATCAGCTTCTTCCACAGCTAAATACACTGTCTCCTAAGAACCTTACTCTTGCCAAGAAATACAGCTCTGCTTAATGACAATGGGGTATTCCAATGTCACACTTGCACACAGTATGAGTCTCTTTATTAAGGGGTACACATCACCCTAAAATAAGTACACACTTCTAAAGCACCTGAAACACCCACAAATAAAAATCCCACACTTCATTTTAAAAGAAGCAACTTGCAGCATTATCCTGAAGCATGATAATCATACTGCAACTATGCCAATGAAGTTCAGAAAGCTTAAAAAAAACCAAAACCAACTACCAAGAAAAATACATGTTGTTTTATTCACTGACCAATTAGGAACACCCTTTGGGCATTCAACAGTATTCTTTGTTCACTGTCTTGTCTTGCCATTGTTGTTGAAATACACTGGGAAACTAATAAGATGCGATACACATTTATCAGCATAACTACATCACAAATTTAGGCCACAATCTTAAACCTTAAGTGTTAACACCCAGACATCAATTTAATTACTAACAATCCGGGAAATTCTTTTACTGCTAACAGTCTGGAAATTAAGCGTGTGCTTAAGTGCCTGCGAGACCACAGCCTTGGGTATTATACAAAACATTAAATTGCATTTAATTTGGTTTTGATGGATGCTTTATTGAGCTGTTGTCATCCTTGGTAAGGGACAGTCTATAACGATTATAAAAAGAGAATCATTCCATAATGTTTTATGATAATTCATTGAATGCCTGTGATTTATAAGGCTTGCTTAACAATATTTTGATTAATTACTCTTTGCATTTCTCCCTCCTCCCCCCCCAGTAATTTGAGTTAAAGGGAAAAAATGAACCATTGCAAGTACAGGCACATCTCCACCTTTTTGAGGGAAGGGAAAGTGGGCTGAGAAGGGAAAGGATGAGAAAGGCGAGAGGGCAACCAAGCAGAAGGATGACATATGAAGCGTACATTGCTGAATGGCTCTATGCTTTCTCCTGTGAATATTATCTCCACTTACAGCAGAGCAATAAATCCCAAACACTATTTAGGTTTAGTGTTAATAATACATAACAGCATCAGGCATTATAGTAACTGACGCTGTAACTATGCCCAGAACAGGCATTAAAAACTCTGTAAAACTCACTGTTATGGACTAAGTCCAGACTTCCAGGGAAGTGAGAACACCTAAGTAGCCTTCACTTTGCCTTTAAGTGACACCATATATTTATCGCTACATTTTAAACATGATCTCAAAGTTGATTAGGTCTATTTTTAGATGTGGTAGTTTGTTTATGTTTTCTAAAAACCATTTTCCTTTCCTTACCACACCATTTCCTGGCTGGGGCACGTTTGTTCTTAAGGTGCTTATACCATCTGTCCCATGTCTTTTGCTCACAAATCAGTGGAACAGACACGCTGGGTGTCAGCTCTTGACTACGGCGGCTGCTCGCCTCGGTACTCTGATGTTGTTACACCACACTAAGCTATTGTTTGACACTGGTAACGGGTGAGATCCTAACTATAATACGGCGATTAAATGCAGGTAACAACTGGAAATCTCACCCTCTGGTCATGGCGAAAAAAGATGCACTTTTGAGGGCGCAGAGCCCATGAGGGCAGAGCCGCCAGACCCTCGGATAAACGGGAGCCGGGGCTAACAGCTGGCCCGGGCTAACGGATGGGCCGGGATACCCG
>NW_010113386.1:0-466 GCF_000699245.1 Pterocles gutturalis | reverse complement strand
GCACAAACGCGGCCACCAGCAGCCTGCCTGCTGGCAACCTGGCCGTCTGCGTGGGGCCAAACCTCCTCAGCCCACCCGAGGAGGACACGTTGTCCCTAGACGAACTGGTGCGGGTGACGCAGGAGGTATGCTGTGTTTCCCAGCCAGCTACAGCCTTCCGGGCCCAAGGTCCCGGGCTGCCTCCTTTCTTCAGCAAGTGGTCTTGGGGGAGCTGCCAGGAAGAGCAGCCCCACAGCTGCAGCTTCCTGCACTAAAGCAGCGGTCAGGATGGGGGAAAGGCTGTTGGACCTGTTTTCAGCCACCAAGGTGGAAACCAATGGTTTGCTGTGTGCAGGTGACACAGCTGGTGGAGTTCCTCATTGAACACCAAGAGGAACTCTTTGAGAAGGAGGAGGCTGGGCCTGCCGGCATGTTGGCTGAAGATTCACCAGCACCGAAGCTGGAAGAAGAACCAGCAGAGGTATGT